>NW_016803631.1:961436-979639 GCF_001698545.2 Rhinopithecus bieti | reverse complement strand
TTTTTTTTTTTTTTGCTTTCCGTTTGCTTGGTAGATCTTCCTCTATCCCTTTATTTTGAGCCTATGTGTGTCTTTTCATTTGAGATGGGTCTTCTGAATACAGCACATGCGTAGGTCTTGACTCTTTATCCTGTTTGCCAGTCTGTGTCTTAATTGGGGCATTTAGCCCCTTTACATTTAAGGTTAATATTCTTATGTGTGAATTTGATCCTGTCATTATGATGTTAGGTGGTTATTTTGCCCATTAATTGATGCAATTTCTTCCTAGTATCTATGGTCTTTACAATCTGATATGTTTTTGCAGTGACTGGTGCCGATTGTTTGTTTCCATGTGCTTCTTTCAGGAACTCTTGTAAGGCAGGCCTGGTGGTGACAAAATCTCTCAGTATTTGTTTGTCCGTAAAGGATTTATTTCTCCTTCACTTATGAAGCGTAGTTTGGCTGGATGTGAAATTTTGGGTTGAAAATTCTTTAAAAATATTGAATATTGGCCCCCACTCTCTTCTGGCTTGTAGGGTTTCTGCCAAGAGATCTGCTGTTAGTCTGATGGGCTTCCTTTTGTGGGTAACTCGACCTTTTTTTCTGGCTGCCCTTAACATTTTTTCCTTCGTTTAAACCTTGGTGAATCTGACAATTGTGTCTTAGAGTTGCTCTTCTCAAGGAGTATCTTTGTAATGTTCTCTGTATTTCCTGAATTTGAATGTTGGCCTTCCTTGCTACACTGGGTAAGTTCTCCTGGATAATATCCTGAAGAGTGTTTTCCAACTTTGTTCCATTCTCCCCATGATTTTCAGGTACACCAATCAAACTAGATTTGGTCTTTTCACATAGTCCCATATTTCTTGGCGACTTTGTTCATTTCTTTTTACTTGTTTTCTCACTTTATTTCATTAATTTGATCTTCAATCACTGATACCATTTCTTCCACTTGATCGAATCAGCTGTTGAAGCTTGTGCATGCATCACCAAATTCTCATGCCATGGTTTTCAGCTCCATCAGGTCATTTAAGGTCTTCTCTACACTGTTTATTCTATTTAGCCATTCATCTAACCTTTTTTCAAGGTTTCGACTTCCTTGCAATGGGTTCATACATGCTCCTTTAGCTTGGAGAAGTTTGTTATTATTGGCCTTCTGAAGCCTACTTCTGTCAAGTCATTAAAGTCATTCTCCATCCAGCTTTGTTCCATTACTGGCGAGGAGCTGCAGTCTTTTGGAGGAGAAGAGGTACTCTGATTTTTAGAATTTTCAGCTTTTCTGCTCTGGTTTCTCTTCATCTTTGCGGTCTTATCTACCTTTGATCTTTGATGCTGATGACCTACAGATGGGGTTTTGGTGTAGATGTTCTTATTGTTGATGTTGATGCTATTCCTTTCTGTTTGTTAGCTTTCCTTCTAACTGTCAGGTCCCTCAGCTGCAGGTCTGTTGGAGTTTGTTGGAGGCCCACTCCAGACCCTGTTTCCTTGGGTATCACCAGTGGAGGCTGCAGAACAGCAAATATTGCTGCCTAATCCTTCCTCTGGAAGCTTCATCCCAGAGGGACACCCACCTATATGAGGTGTCTGTCAGCCTCTACTGGGAGGTGTCTCCCAGTTAGGCTACACAGTGGTCAGTGACCCACTTGAGGAGGCAGCCCATCTATTCTCAGAACTCAAACCCTGGGTTGGGAGAACCACTGCTTTCTTCAGAGCTATCAGACAGGGATGTTTATGTCTGCAGAAGTTGTCTGCTGCCTTTTGTTCAGCTAAACCCTGTCCACAGAGATGGAGTCTAGAGGCAGTAGGGCTGGCTGAGCTGTGGTGGGCTCCACCCATTTCAAGCTTCCCAGCCACTTTATCTACCTACTGATGCCTCAGCAATGGTGGATGCCCCTCCCTAAGCCAGGCTGCATCCTCACAGCTCAATCTCAGATTGCTGCTCTAGCAGTGAGCAAGGCTCTGTGGCTGTGGGACCTACGGAACCAAGCACGGGATAGAATCTCCTTGTCTGCCCATTGCTAAGACTTTGGGAAATGCCTCAGAATTGCTGTTTTCTCCCTCCCTCCCTCCCTGAGCACCTAGATACTCTACACACCACATCACTGCTGCCAAGAGGAGGGGTGGCATCAGTGATTCAGAGCTGCTTTTTCTGTCTCCTCAGTGCCTCTTTTAATGATCCGAAGTTAAAACCTATGAGTGCTCACCTGGTTCTTGACGAAGGTGTTTTTTTTTTTTTTTTTTTTTTTTTTCTGTGTAGATATTTTGTTAGTTGGTGTCCTTGCTGGGGTAAGGGGAGATGGATTGGTGGGAGTTTTCCTATTCTGCATTTTCTAACACTTCCTCTCTTTGTCTATTATTGAATTGAGTTATTTTGTTTGTTTGTTGTTTTTTTTTTTTTTTTTATTTTTTGAGACGGATCTTCGCCTGTCGCCCTGGGCTGGAGTGCAGTGGCCGGATCTCAGCTCCTGCAAGCTCCGCCTCCCGGGTTTACGCATTCTCCTGCTCAAAAAAAAAGACTCCCGAGCAGCTGGGACTACAAGGCGCCCGCCCACCTCGCCTGGCTAGTTTTTTGTATTTTTTTAGTAGAGACGGGGTTTCCCACCGTGTTAGCCAGGATGGTCTCGAATCCTGGACCTCGTGATCTCCGTCTCGCCTCCCAAAGTGCTGGGATACAGGCTTGAGCCACCGCGCCCGGCCAAGACAGTTGTTTTAAAGTATTTATCTAGTAGATCTATCCTCAGGACTTTATTCAGGATAATTTCCTGTTGCTATTTTTTTTTCAATGGGTCATCCTTCCCTGTCTCTTTGTATACATTTATGATATTTTTGTTTGTTTAATAGGGAACTTTTTAATTTAATAATGTAATAATTCTGGAAATCATATTTTCTCCATTTTCTAGGGTTTATTTTGTTGCTGTTAATGTTTTAGGTTGTATTTATTAAATTTGCTTTATAGTTGTAATCGTGCTCTGTGCCAGATGGTTCTGGGGTGTAATCTTAGGTCTTCTTAAGCGTTTTCTGAGCTTTCTCTGTAATATGTGTGGGCCATTTTCTAATTTTCCCTGTATATGAAGTTGTTTTTCTTAATGTCTAATTCTTTAATGTCTGACTCTTGAAAGAAGGAAAGTAGAAAAATGAAGGAGTTTGATGGAGTGGCAGTGGAGCTTTAAAATCCCTGAGAGTCATTAAACAGAGGGTGCGTGGGCTGCAGGGAATGAGGGTAAGTGCAACAACAGTGCTGCACAGTTCTTTGTTTGCAACTTCTGTATCAGAAGCAGTCATCATGATCAAGGACACAACCCTGATTTTTGGGGGTTTAAGGATAGAGGGGTTATTTTTTTTTTTTTTGTTTGTTTTTGGTTTTGGTTTTTTTTTTTTTTTTTTTTTGGTCTACCCTGTCTCCTGAAAGCTCTGTGCATGCTGTTCCAGGAACATGTGCACAGCGGCCTGGCAGGGGGTTGGGAGTGGGGTATACTTAGCACTACTGTGCTAAGAGCTAAAATTGACCAAAATTAGCTGCAATTTACCATCTAAGCATTCCCCTGAAAGTTGTATGTCTTCAATAAACTCCAGAGTTCCACAGTAGTTCTTTCAAATTCTGTCAGTGCAATTGTTGTCTAGGTGGGCAGAGTTTTCTGGTGCTTCCTATTCCATCTCAGAATCCTCCTGTTTGGCTTTTTAAAAAAATAGTTAATATTCCTTTATTGAACTTCTCTTTTTTCTGGTATTGTTTTCCTGATTCTGTTTAGTTTTTTTTCTTTCTTCTTTGTTCTTTTGTAGGTCACTGAAATTCTAAAGATGATTATTTTGAATTCTTTGTCAGGCATTTCTTAAAGGTCTCTTTCTTTGGGGTTTGCCACAGGAGGTTTATTTTGTTCCTCTGGTGGTATTGTGTTTCTTTGATTTTTTTTTGCATGTTCCTTGAAGTCTGCAGTCACTTCCTCCAGTCCTTATTCACTGACTTCGGAAAAGACTTTCACCAGTCAATTCACTAGAGATTCTGGCTTGTAGGTTTTCTGTTGAGAAATCTACTTTAGTCTGATGGTCTTCCCTTTGTAGGCGACCTGTCCTTTTTCTCCAAATGCCTTTAAAATATTTTCATTCATTTTGACGTTGGGGAATCTGATGATTATGTGTCTTGGGGATGATCTTCTTGTGGTCTTCTTTGCTGGGTTTCTCTGCATTTCCTGAATTTGAGTGTTAGCCTCTCTAGCTAGGTTGGGTAAGTTCTTATAGATAATGACATGATTTGGCTGTGTCCCCACCCAAATCTCATGTCGTATTGTAATTCCCAGTGTTGGAGGAGGGGCCTGATCAGCAGTGATTGAATCATGGGGGTGGACTTCCCCCTTGCTGTTCTTGTGATAGAGTTCTCCTGAGATACACTGGTTTAAAAGTGTGTAGTGGCTAGGCGTGGTGGCTCACGTTTGTAATCCCAGCACTTTGGGAGGCCAAGTCAGGTGGATTACTTGAGGTGAGGAGTTCAAGCCCAACCTGACCAACATGGTGATACCCCTGTCTCTACTAAAAATACCAAAAAAATTAGCTAGGCGTGATGGCAAGCACCTGCAATCCCAGCTACTCAGGAGGCTGAGGCAAGAGAATCACTTGAACGCAGGAGGCAGAGGTTGTGATGAGCCAAGATTGCACCACTGCACTCCACCCTGGGCAACAGGGAGACTCCATCTGAAAAAAAAAAAAAAAAAAAAAAGTATATAGCACCTCCCCAATTCCTCCTGGCTATGTGAAGATGTGACTGCTTCCCCTTCACTTTCCGCCATGATTGTAAGTTTCCTGAGGCCTCCTCAGAAGCAGAAGCCTGTACAGCCCAAAGAACCATGACCTAACTAAACACCTTTTCTCGATAAAATACCCAGCCTCAGGTGTGTCTCTATAGCAGTGTGAGAATAGACTAATACAGATGATGCCATGAAATGTGTTTTCTATGTTGCTTCCATTCTCTCCATCAGTTTCAGGAGTGCCAATGAGTCACAGATTCAGTCTCCTTACATAATTTCATATTTCATATTTCTCAGAGGTTTTGTTCATTCATTCTCATGCTTTTTTCTTTATTATTGTCTGACTCTATTATTTCAGAAAGCCGGTCTTCAAGCTCTGAAATTCTTTCCTCACCTTAGTCTATTCTGTTATTAATACTTGTGATTGCATTATGAAATTCTTGTAGAGTGTTTTTCATCCCTGGTCTGCTCCATTACAGGTACTCCCATGCCAAACCCTCTGGGCACTGGCTGGAGTTCTTTCCTTAATGCTTCTCACTTCTCTAAGCAGCTTTCCCTGCCAATTCAAGTGTCCATTGTGGCTAAGGAGTCTCCTCCTGCTGGAATTCCAGAGCCCATGACGATAGCAGGTTGTTTCTTGACTGCTCTACTCACTCCCTTTGCAGGAGTCATTGGGGTCAGGGAAGAAGTTGTGGTGTGCGGTAGCCCAATGCAGGTTTCCCAGCTTTCTTTTCCTTAAGGACAGCCTCTGTGTCTTCCCTCCATCTGCTATCAATGCCCTCCCTCTGAAGATCTGCAGCAGTGTGCCAGTCTTCCCAATATCCTGGTCTCTTGGTGGGAGATGTTCCCCTGGCTGCATTTAGTTAGCCATCTTGGAGCAAGAATTCAATGTATGCTTCTATTTCTGTTGGAAAAAAAATTAGATTAATTGCAGAAGGATACTCAAAGAAAATATTAACTTTTTGTCTAAATGGAAGTGAGAATCTAAGGAAGTTAAAATTTTTTAAATTAAAAGCTATTTTTAAAATAATAAATAAATTGGAGGTAGAAGCTACAATACCCAGAGATCACGGCTAGAACATGGCATTGCTTAATATATCCAAGAGTAAAACTTGTTCTTAACTTTCTTCACCAAATAATTTTATCTCAATATATTAGGAGCCTACAGCAAGTAGGTAACAATGTATCAGGTAGAATATCTAGGGAAGAATTAATCCAGTAGGAAAACAATAGGGACCCTCTGAAGCATGGAAGTTTGAGATAGGCGTATAGAAAAGGAAGCAAGGCACTCAGTTGAACTGGCTCACACCTAGGAGGGATGCTCCAATGCAGGAGAAATGGTGAGAGATTCCTAGCAGTCGACATTCCAACCACAAATGCCTGCAGTCCTAGCTATAAGAAAGCCCTTTGGCCCTCTTGGGCCCTGAGCCTAGTATAAGGAGCTTCCTGGAGTCCATGAGACTGCATTGTTCCAGGGAGGGAGTTCGTGCTGGGACCTCTGGGACCCAAGCTGCTGCAATATGGTGCCATTTTGAGAGCAGAGTCAACACCAAACTACATCTTGCCCGGTTGCCCAATGAATCCTGCATCTCCAGCATCCCGCCACATCCACCCAGAAGGCTGCAGTGTTGCTATGCCAGCTGACCCAGTGGTATAACTGCATTTCTGGCACCCGAGCCATGCAGCACCCTGTATCTCAGGAAGCCGGTGATCTAGCACGTCAGAGAGGCTGAACACTCACATGCCTCACCCAAGGGAGCAGGGATCAGCCTGCCTGCCCTACTATGGACACCACTAGTGCCTGTATATCACACGTAGAGGCCTGGGGACTGGGCCACCTGGCTCACTGCTGGCACCCATGCATGCCATCCAGTGGCCTGCAGACTGGTCCTACTGGCCTGCTGACACCACCAGTGTCTGTGCACTCCACTCAGGCACCAGAGGACCCACCTGCTATTGCCACTGCCAGTGCCAATGCATGCATCCTACCCAGGGACTCAAGGAGCAGGCCACCTCACCTGCCAGCACCTGTGTGTTCCACTTGAGGGCCCAAAGACCTCAGGGCCCATACTACCACCACTGACACCTGCATGTGCCACCCAGGGAACCAAGAACTGGCCCACTGCCATCACTGGTGATGCTCACATACCCCACCAAGAGGTCTGAGGACCAGCCCACTTGGCACCTCCATCCCCAGCAAATCCTCACCACAGCCTCCAAAAACAACTGCAGCCTATGCCACTAAGGAACTTGCAGATACCTCCGATACCGATTACAGCCAAAGTAATCACATGGAGACTACACTATGGTGCCCATCCAGAACCAAAGCGAAAGCCATGTACCCAACTTACATTATAGATACATCAACAGGAAAAAGTATTTCTTTATGGAAGCTACTTTATAAAATTGGGAAAAGTGACAGTTATACCAGCTGTAGAAATATCAATGTGAGAACACGTGAACACAAAAAATCAAGAAAACATGATACCTCCAAAGGAACACAATAATTCTCCAGTAACAGACCCCAAAGGTAAAAAAAATTCTATGAAACGCCTGAAAAGGAATTTAAAATAATGATCTTAAGGAAATCCAACAAGATACAGAAGAATACAGATAAATACAAAGAAATAAGAAAAGCAATTCATGAGCTGAATGAGAAATTCAACAAAGAGATAGATATCATTAAAACACACACACACACACACACACACACACACACACAACAAATCCTGGAGCTGAGGAATTCAGTGAATGAAATAAAAAATACAATTGAGTACTTTCACAGTAGACTAGACCAATCAGAAGAAAGAATTTCTGAACTTGAACCCAGGTCTTTTGAAATAATCCAATCAGACAAAGGTGGCACCGGGGTGTTGTGGAGGGAGGAAAAGAGGGAGGGAGAAAGAAGAAAGAATGAGAAGGAATGAGGAAAGCCTAGGAGACATGGGAAACAAGCAAACAAATAATCAAATTTTAGAAGTTCCAGAAAGAGCAAAGAAGGAAAAAGGCATAGAAAAATCCTGCATGTTCTTACTTCTAAGTGGGAGCTAAGTAATTTGTATACATGGACATAGAGTGTAGAATAATAGACACTGAAGACTCAGAAGGGTGGGAGGGTCAGAGGGGGAGTGAGAAAGGAGAAATTACTTACCAGGTACAGAGTACTTATTCAGATGTGATTCCACTAAGAGTCCAGACTTCATCACTATGCAATATATTCATGTAACAAAATTGCACTTGTACCCTTTAAATTTATACCAAAAAAAGAAAACTTAACGAAATAATAACTGAAAACTTCCCAAGTGTTGGAAGAGATATAAAGATACAGATATGGAAGGTTCAATAATCCCCAAATAGATTTAATTTTAAAATGTCCTCTCCAAAGCACATTATAGTCAGAATCCAAAAGGTCTGGATCTCAGTGTGCATTACATGTGCCTCTTAAACCCTACTAAATATGTCTTCAAAATTGCTACTCCTTCTCAAATATTTTACCTGACCCTGTAGTCAAATGTTAAAGCATACAGATAGTAAGCAAACAACTCTGGATTAGAAGTCTGCCTCCATGATTATTACATATGTGATATGAGAAAATTTCCTGATTGTTTTTTTCTGAGTTTTTGTTTCTTCATCTGCAAAATCAGGATAATAGAAAAAAAAAAAAAAACCTACATTGCAGGATTGTTGTGAAGGTTAAATGAGGTAATGTGTATAAAGTGCCCAGCATTTAAGTGTTTGATAAATGTTAACTCCCATTTTTTAAAAATAATAAAACATGCCAGCCCATTTAAATGGTGAAAACTAATTTTCATCTTTGCACTATCTGCAAGGGAATCCAGGAAACATACAATCATACCTTTTCAAACTCTATAATACAGTAAGGCTATATTATAGTGGATACCAAGTACTAGCTCTTCATGTTCAACATGGCCATTAAACATGATTTTTCTCCTTGGCACTCTATCATCATTTGTATGACCAAATAAACACATTTTAAAATGTATTCTGCTTATTGCTGAACTATGAGATGATGTTTCAAATATAATTTGTTAGCATTAAGAAAAATAAGACATATTTTAATGCACTGCCAAGTTTTTAAGTTCTATCAAAACAGAGCCAAATGCACAAGCTCTAAATAAACAGTACTCTTAACTTGGACGTGAGTAGTTTTATACTCTGGAAAAAGATGACAATAGTAATTAACTTTTGTTCTGAGTTTACTGTATGCCAGCACATGTTCTAGCATTTGACATGTATTATCACAAAAAAATCACAAAAACTCCATTAGGTAGGTAATAATATTCAACATTTACAGAAGAGGCAACTAATGCATGAAGACTTCAGTAATCTATACAACTAGTAAGTGGCAGCACTGGGATTTAATTCCATGCAGTCTGGCCTGGCCCCAGAACCAATATTCTTATGTACCCTTCTGAACTGCACAGTAAGATGCTTCTGTTCTTCTAGGGTTTTTTATGGTTTTAGGTTTTACATTTAAGTCTTTAATCTATCTGGAGTTAATTTTTGTATAAGGTGTAAGGAAGGGGTCCCATTTCAGTTTTCTGCATATGGCTAGCCAGTTTTCCCAGCATCATTGATTAAATAGGGAATTCTTTCCCCATGGCTTGTTTTTGTCACGTTTGTCAAAGATCAGGAGGTTGTAGATGTGTGATATTATTTCTGAGGCCTCTGTTGTGTTCCACTGGTCTGTATATCTGTTTTGGTACCAGTACCATGCTGTTTTGTTTACTATAGCCTTGTGGTATAGTTTGAAGTCAGGTAGCTTGATGCCTCCAGCTTTGTTCCTTTTGTTTAGGATTCTCTTGGCTATATGGGCTCTTTTTTGGTACCATATGAAATTTAAAGTAGCTTTTTTTGTAATTCTGTGAAGAAAGTAGCTAGATGGGAATAGCATTGAATCTATAAATTGCTTTGGGCAGTATGGCCATTTTCACAATATTGATTCTTCCTATCCACGAATGTGGAATGTTTTTCCATTTGTTTGTGCCCTCTTTTATTTATTTGAGCTGTGGTTTGTAGTTCTCTTTGAAGAGGTCCTTCATGTCCCTTGTAAGTTGCATTCCTAGGTATTTTATTCTCTTTTGTAGCAATTGTGAATGGAAGTTCATTCATGATTTGGCTCTCTGTTATTGGTGTATAGGACTGCTTGTGATTTTTGCACATTGATTTTGTATCCTGAGATTTTACTGAAGTTGCTTATGAGCTGAAGGAGATTTTGGACTGAGACCATAGGGTTTTCTAAATATACAATCATGTCATCTGCCAACAGAGACAATTTGACTTTCTCTCTTGCTATTTGAATACCCTTTCTTTCTCTTTCCTGATTGCCCTGGCCAGAACTTCCACTCAGGACATAGGCATGGGCAAAGATTTCATGACTACAACACCAAAAGCAATTGCAACAAAAGCCATAATTGACAAATGGGATCTAATTAAACTAAAGAGCTTCTGCACAGCAAAAGAAACTATCATCAGAGTGAAGAGGCAACGTACAGAGTGGGAGAAAATTTTTGCAATCTATCCACCTGACAATGGGCTAATATCTAGAATCTAAAAGGAACTTAGACAAATTTACAAGCATAAAACAACCCCATCAAAAAGTGGGCAAAGGATATGAACAGACACTTCTCAAAAGAAGACATTTATGTGGCCAAAAAACATATGAAAAAAAGGTCATCATCACTGGTCATTAGAGAAATGCAAATCAAAACCACAATGAGATACCATCTCACGCCAGTTAGAATGGCAATCATTAAAAAGTCAGGAAACAACAGATGCTGGAGAGAATGTGGAGAAATAGAAACACTTTTACAATGTTGGTGGCAGTGTAAATTAGTTCAACCATTGTGGAAACAGTGTGGCAATTCCTCAAGGATCTGGAACCAGAAATACCATTTGACCCAAAGCAAATCACACCATTTATAGAGGGTAATATACCAAGAGAATATATATATTCTAACTATAAAAAATAGCACAATGCACACGTATGTTATAGTTGAAGCAAACTATATATACAATAGAAAGACTTGGAACCAACCCAAATGGCCATCATAGATAGGAAACTAGGATAAAGAAAATGTGACACATATAACAACCATGGAAATACATATGCAGACATAAAAGAATAGGTTCCATAGTACTTTGACAGGGAAAATGATGAAAGCTGGAAACTTCATTTCAAGCAAACTAACACAGGAACAGAAACACAAACACCAAGTTCAACAATCAATAATGAGGAGTTGAGGGAGTTGAACAATGAAAACACATGGGCACAGGGAGGGGAACATCACACACCGGGATCTGTCGGGGGATGGAGGGAAAGGGGAGGGAGAGTATTAGGACAAATACCTAATGCATGCAGGGGTTAGAAGACAGGTTGATAGGTACAGCAAACCACCATGGCGCATGTATACCTATGTAACAAACCTGCACATTCTGCACATGTATCCCAGAACTTAAAGTAAAACTTTTTTTAAATGCTTCTATTCTATCTTTTTAAACTCCAAGCACTTAAAGTACTTTCATTGTATATTTAAGTTATGCAACAAAATGTTTAATACTATAATGACAAAATACATGGTAGAGCTATGGAATCAATTTTCAGCTATGTTACACGGCCAAAATATTTTTAAAAAGAATCTTTTTTTTTTTTTTGAGACCGAGTCTCGCTCTGTCGCCCGGGCTGGAGTGTAGTGACAGGATCTCAGCTCACTGCAAGCTCCGCCTCCCAGGTTTACGCTATTCTCCTGCCTCAGCCTCCCGAGTAGCTGGGACTACAGGCTCCCGCCACCTCGCCCGGCTAGTTTTTTGTATTTTTTAGTAGAGACGAGGTTTCACCGTGTTAGCCAGGATGGTCTCGATCTCCTGACCTCGTGATCCGCCCGTCTCGGCCTCCCAAAGTGCTGGGATTACAGGCTTGAGCCACCGCGCCCGGCCAAGAATCTTATGCTTAATAAATATCTTTTGAAATTTTTGGCTAACTACTAAAATTATGACTAAATCTTAAAAGAACAAGGACTTAACTATATTCATGTGGTTTAGAAAATAAAGGAACTGTTGCTTATCTTCATTTGTTAATCCACACACTTGTATTCTTTTATATTAAGAGTTAATTATTGGCCGGGCGCGGTGGCTCAAGCCTGTAATCCCAGCACTTTGGGAGGCCGAGACGGGCGGATCACGAGGTCAGGAGATCGAGACCATCCTGGCTAATACGGTGAAACCCTGTCTCTACTTAAAAAAAAATACAAAAAACTAGCCGGGCGACGAGGAGGGCGCCTGTAGTCCTAGCTACTCGGGAGGCTGAGGCAGGAGAATGGCGTAAACCCGGGAGGCGGAGCTTGCAGTGAGCTGAGATCCGGCCACTGCACTCCAGCCTGGGTGGCAGAGCAAGACTCCGTCTCAAAAAAAAAAAAAAAAAGAGTTAATTATTATATTTATTCTGCCTTCCTCCTCTTGGCACAGACCATGTAAATGGACACTGCACAAGTCCAACTTCTCAGAGTTGCAGTTCTGGAAAACGTCTTTCTAGTGCCGATGTTTCAAAAGTAAATCGCTGGGGTCCTGGAAGACCACCATTTCGAAAAGCCCAGTCAGCAGCCTGCATGGAGATTTCTTTACCAGTTACAACAGAAGGTATGTTAAACATATTAAATTTTTTTGGTACAGTTAAAATTTGGTTTACCATGGTAATGGGAACAGAGATACGGGATGGAGATCACATGTGAAAGATATTTAAAAACTACTAGTCAGTGAATACCTGAGAGCCTGATGGGGCTGTGGCCATAACTCCAACTCCATTCCTCACTCCACCTCCTCCCTCACCTCTAAAACCAGAATGTCTCTGCTTATAGGTAACTACCCGCTCCTCTGTACAAAGGGAGAACTATGCCTTAATCTGTTCCCTACCCTTCCCGTAATAATTAAGAGTTTATTTCAATCCCAATGGTAAGCTTTTTGGTGTCTCTATCTGCAGATATTTAATGTATTGCAACCTTAATTTCCTCAACTTCATTTTGTCAAATGAATGTGACCAAAACCAAAGGCAAGATATTAAATTCTAAAGTTTGCAATCTTCGTCTTCATATATTTTTAAAAGTAAGGTCTATTTGCTTATTTATGGAATGAGTGTGGGGTGGTGGGGGAGGGGAGTAAATTACAAGAGCCAGAGACCAGACATTTTTACAGAGGGAAAAAAAGGGAATTTTGTAACTTTGCTGCAACTGTCCTATTGATAAGGAACTTTAGAGAGAGAGAGATTGGAAAAAAAAATTTTAGGAAAATTTGCTATAGTAATTCTATGCTGTGAAGTAAGTCTCTATTTACTACTCCTGAAAACTTTTGACAGTGATCTATATTGGTCCTCAAATTTAAAAATATTATATTTAAGCTTTTGTTTTTTTAAATATTATGCTATACTAAATCTGATCCCTTAGATATGCAGATAATGACGTTATTTCTCTAACAGGTGTCTATGAGTATCAACTTTGTATGGTGATGAACCATGAATGGAAAAGATTTGGAGCCATATAATAGCTAGCATGTTATAAAAGAAGCACTATGTAAGGATTATAAAAGAAGTAGCCCCCGTTTAATTTTTATTTTTTTAAGAGAGAGGATCTCATTCTGTTGCTGAGGTTAGATTACAGTGGCACAATCATAGCACACTGCAGCCTCTAACTCCTGGACTTACGTGACTCTCCTGCCTCAGCCTCCCAAGCAGCTGGAGGTGCAGGTGCACACTACCATATCCATCTTATTTTTCAGTTTTTGTAGAGACAGTGTCTCACTAAGTTGCCCAAGGTAGTCTTGAACTCCTGGCCTCAAGCACTGGGGTTACAGCCAGCCATGAGCCACCACACCCAGCCAGAAGTAGCACTCTGAATCACTGTAATGAGAGGTGGGAATTTTGAATTTTAGATACTTCTACCTCTAATTTGTCCTGGATTCTGGGAAAATTACTAAACTCTAAGTCTGTCTCCAAATCTGTAAAATATATAACCTCCAAACTCCCTCTCATCTCTAAATTTTATGACAAACAATTATTTTATAAATTTGCTAAGAGATAAAAGGAGAAATTAGGAATACTATATTTTGTTTCCTAGAAAAAAAATAGTTTGAGGAACCTATATTTAGCCTCTTTCTATAAAAACAATTATGAGTTACATGTGTACCTATCAAGAGGGAAAAGAGAGTGAAGGCCGTAGAAAGAAAAATATGAAGAACTTGTACTCTGTAGAGATTATAAGAGCAGGACAACCTTGATAACATTTCACTGAGCTCTATAAGTTTATGCTTATTGGAGTGTGCACATGTACAAGTGTTGATGAGAGGAGAACCTGAAACCATCCTGTTTTGTTTTTTTTTTCAAGTGAGCTGAAGCACTCTCAGAAAGATTACCACTATCAACAGGATGGCATATAGTCTATACTCTTTGTTTAGCCCTAGGCAAAGTTAGGACTGGATTTGAATTAAAGGTAACAGCCTGAAAGCAGTTCAGAGAGATAAAATTTGCATTTTGGCCTTGATAGAAATGTTAATTTTTACAATTATAATTACCCCAGATATAGAATATGTTTGCCACAGAAGATTTGTGATCCAGATAAGCCCTTTCATGCCAATCACCACAATATTGTCTTTGGAATTGACAAGAAACTGTTAGGGACACTTCCAACAATTTAGAGGTAGGAGGGAAGCACAATTTCACTGATACAGAAATTCTTATAACCATTACTATTTAGACTAAATCTTTTTTCTAGGTAAAAGAATTTCAACTAACTTGTGAGTTAACATAGAGAAAGAAAAATGGTGAGCCAGAACTCAGGAGCCTCCAATTCTAGTCCTAGGTCTGCCTAAGCTTATGAATTATACTTCTAGACTTCAGTTTCTCCATCTTCAAAATAAGCTGGTGAACTGGATAAGCTCCCTCCCAGGTCAATTAACAAACAATATAATTTTACTTCCTCCTCGTAATTTCTGTTTTTATATATTAAATCCCTGATGTTATTGTGGAAATATGCTAACAATTTGTGTGGGGTTTTTTATGTATTTCCATAGAAAACCGAGAAAATTCCTATAATCGTTCCAGAAGCTCTAGTATCTCCAGTATTGACAAAGATTCTAAAGAAGCAATTACAGCACTATACTTCATGGAATCCTTTGCACGGAAAAATGACTCTACCATCTCTCCTTGTCTGTTCGTTGGAACCAGTCTGGGAATGGTGTTAATCATCTCCTTAAACCTACCATTAGCAGATGAACAAAGGTTTACAGAGCCAGTCATGGTATTGCCAAGTGGTAAGAGTTTGTATTCATTCATTCCTTCACTTTTACTTTTTCAAATTTAGATATAAGGTATTATAAACATAAATTTGTATTGGAGCAAAGGTTATAAGTATTCTACACAATGGGAACTATTAAGAATTTTATACATCATATACCATCCCAACATTTGTCATATTGTAGCTTTCCTTTGGGGTAAAAGAGTAAAAGCATTTCTTTGGTAGTAAACTGTGGAAGTGCCAACCTGAACAATGACATGGGAAATAAGTTCCTGAAAAGCACCGAGGAAAACCTAAATGCAAAACTTAAATTTATTTTTAACAAATTGAAGCATTTACCCAAAGTTCCATGCCAGATTAGAGCATGAGTGTTTTTACATCATCCTTGAAGAAGTCAGAATAATTAAGCTAGAAGCTGTCTGACCAAAGGTGGATTTCTAAAGACTTTTATAACCTTCTCATCTTGCTTCAAAAGCATGCCATACAATTTCTTTCCTATTCATGCTAGTGCCTAGAGAATTTGACCAATGTTATAAGTGTTGTTGCCAAGCGTATGTTGTATTCTCTTCCTCCTTGAATTACCTTTTTTTCCTTTTTGAAGAAGAGATGAGTGTGATTCCTCCTGTTATTCCTAATTTGTTCTTATCACTAATTTTATTGTTTCCCTATTTCCTATATAAGAAATTTTCAGATAGTTTTTAAGTTAAGAAATTTCATTAATCTGTAGGATAAGGGTTTTATTATATAAGGATATATATAGAAGGTTACAGTTGTGTTTCCTTTAACTGATGTGCTAAGTTCATATGACAAGATTGTAGGTAGAATAGTCAGTTCTCTATTAATGTGGCAAATTCAGATTTGTGTTTTAAAAGTTAATTGTTACGATTACTTTATTTTAACATATAGTTCACATGAAAAAATGTATTTTACTATATTCCTAATTGTGAGGAAATATACACAATTCTTTTGACTGCTGAATTAGTTGGAGTCAAACCAGTGAGATCATAATGAATTATTAATTACTAATTCAATTCATTCTTTAACTCAATAAAAGATTATATATATTGGACATCTAATATGTACCAGGCATTCCTCACAAGTTTAAAGGTAAAATCAACTTCCACTTTCACACAAGTTTAAAGCTGTAAGTTAAAGACAATTTCCTAATTAGAAATATTCTAACAAATGTGGTTTTCTGTATCACAAGCATAGAAATAAGCAATCCCTGGACTAACAAAGCAGGTCTCTCAATATTATAGGGAAATTCTTTGTCATTCTTAGCACATATACTTAGACCAAAAAATGATGACAAAATACAAAATAAGTATAGATTTAACTTTTGGCATTATTTTGTTAATATTTGAAAACTTTTTATTTATCTATTTAATAAGATTTAATAGGAAGCTATCTTCTCCAAGTCTCTATGTCACTATTCTTTCAAGACTTTAATAATATGTGTCAACATCAGTTCATTGGCTGGGCACAGTGGCTCATGCCTATAATTCCTGCACTTTGGAAGGCTGAGGGAGGAAGACTATTTGAGGCCAGGAATCTAAGGCCAGCCTGGGCAACATAGTGAGACTCCATCACTACCAAAAATTTTTTCTAAATACATATTTTTTAAAAAATTGCTGGGTGCAGTGGCTCACACCTATAATCCCAGCACTTTGGGAGGCCAAGGTAGGAGGATTGCTTGAGCCCAGGAGTTCAAGACCAGTCTGGGCAGCATAATGAGACCCCATCTGTACAAATAATTTTTAAAAAGTAGCCAGGTATGGTGGTGTGCGCCTGAGCCCAGAAGGATGAGCATGCAGTGAGTCATAATCTCACCACTGCACTCCAGCCTGGGTGACAGAGTGAGACTCCATCTCAATACAAAATAATAAATAAATTAATGAATTAAATCAAATGTGCCACACTTATACAAGATGTTAATAATAAAGGAAATGACAGAAGGGGTACGTGGGAACTCTTTGTACTTTCTGTTCAATTTTCTTTAGATCTGAAACTGCTGTTAAAAATACATTCTTATTAATTTGTTGAAAAAAAAGTTGTATATAAAGGAGAAAACCATTAGTCTCGGTTCCCATGTTTGTTCTATAATTAACCATTACAAGAAAGAAAGCCTACTTGGGAGCCATAATTTATGGCAGTAAAAAGAAAGAAGGGAAAAGATAAAGGTGACAGAAAGCTTGTTTAAATTTAAAGTAGAAAATTTTGTGCATCCTCTTTCAGAGCTTACTTATTGACTATCTGTCCTAGTCTTTACCCTCCTTGCCATATCTATTTTCTTTCCTATTTTCCATGAGTCTCTGCCTAAGCTTATGGGAACTATTATGGGTACTGTTTATGTTATTATGGTTGCTGCCACAGCTAATGGGAACCATTAAAGAAGGTTTGGATTTAAGGGCATTTAGCACTTTTCCATTGTCAGTGCTGAAGTGAGTGACATGCTCTCTGGCCTTGAATGCATCTTTTTTTCCTGTAAAAACATTGTTAAATAAACTTTTGTCAGTTGGCCCAGGAAAATTCATGAGTCAAATAGTTTCCTTAGACTTGAAAACACTCTACTTTGAAATGTATCCAGTCATTTAACAAACATTTACCAAGACCATACCACTGAAGTAAGCACTGGGGATACAATGGTCCCTGTTTTCAGAGACTTGTAGGGAAAAACAAAATTAAACACAAAATTACAATAAAGAGAGTATAATAATGGAAATTACACTAAGATAAATAAAGAATACTGTGGCAGCATGGCAGGGGGATTTGGGGAAGAGCTCCCTAACAAAAATAACATCTGAAGTAGAAGTTGGACAAGTTTGGGAGTAAATGTACAGTACTGATGTTTAAGAGTAATTCAGGGGCTGGGTGCAGTGGCTTACAATTGTAATCTCAGCATTTTGGAAGACCAAAGTGGGAGGAATGCTTGAGCCCAGGAGTTCAAGACCAGCTGGGCAACACTGGGAGACCCTGTCTCTAGAAAAAAAAAAAAAAAAAAACTTTTGAAAGAGTAATTCAGTACGGCATGAGTAAAAATCTACAAGTAAGAGAGGACATGGCATAGCTGGAGACTGTAGATAGAATGATACTAAATGAGGATGGAAAAGTAGGCAGGGAATGATTATACAGTGCCTTATAAATCATGTCAAGAAGGAAAAGACTACCTAGCATTTTTTTTTCAGTA
>NW_016803631.1:949543-960693 GCF_001698545.2 Rhinopithecus bieti | reverse complement strand
TTTTTTTTTCAAGATCTAGTTATTAAATTTTAAATTTTATAATTGTAAAAATCAAAATATAAAGGAAAAAAATGAAAATTCTGCCACTAGCAAACTTTGTCCCTTCTCTGTCCCCCTCCCCCTCTTCATTTCCTCCCCTAGGAATTTTACTTTCCACTAGCAACTTGGTGAGAAATTTATTAAAACTCATTTTAAATTTTATTTATTTCTACTTAACTCTTTATGCTGCCAACTATAAATTATTCTATAATGATCAGTTCTGCCATACAAAGTACCTAGCACTGCTTTGTAATATATATATGTTATATATATGTATATGTATATATAATATACATATACATATATATCTCATAATTAAACTCAAGATTTAAATTCATGATTAAAGTCAAGATTCTCCAGAACAAATTCATTCTCCTTACCCCAGTGGTAGGCTGCTTTTTCATTGCTATAAAGGAATACCTGAGATTGGGCAATTTATAAAGAAAAGAGGTTTAATTGGCTCACAGCTCTTCAGGCTGTACAGGAAGCATGGTGCCGACATTTGCTCAGCTTCTGGTGAGGCCTCAGGAAGCTTCCAATCGTGGTGGAAGGCAAAGAGGGAACAGGCACATTACATGGCAAGAGGAAAAGCAAGAGAGAGAGGAGGGAGGTACCATATAATTTTAAACAAGCAGATCTTATGTGAACTAACAGAGAGAGAACTCAATAATCACCAAGGAGATGGTGCTAAGCCATTCATAAGGGATCCATCCTCACGATCTAACACGTCCCATTAGGCCCTACCTCCAACATTGGAGATTACATTTCAACATTAGATTTGGAGGGGACAAACATCCAAACCATATCAACTTCCAAACTAGTTATTTTTAACACTCTTTCATTTCTGTTAGTAGAATATTAACAGAAATGTAATTAATAGCCATCATACTACCTAAATAGCCTCCATAACTTCAATTTTTTTCTTCTGATCATTTTACTCACTGCCTTCAAACTGGTCATATGCCAGTATTATTTTTATAATTGATTTTCACTTTTGGACCTACCCTGTCTACTCTGGAGTTGTCCCAGCCTTACTCCCTAAGTCAAACTTACTTTCCAGCATTCAATTCCTTTAAAGTCCACTTCTCCATTGAAGAACTAGTAAGTTAATTTATATAAATATGAAAATAGGTTAATGTGCTTTCTTATAGATATAATATGAAACTGGTTAATAGGCTTTGTCTGGAAATTATTTAATTGAAATTAGAATGATAGTATTTTTAATCCTAAGTCTAAACCTTGATGAAAAACTTTATTAAAGTATTGTTTAGTTAAGATCTTTTGATGTAAGATAGGTATATTTCAAATATACTTACGAAATTCACGCATTTTATCTCTTATAAACTGCAATAAGAACTAATACAATAATAGCATAGTTAAACATAATCATTACATTTGACTGAACAAGAATAACAAAGGCCTCATACGGAATAATCAACATATATACTCCCCATTTATAGGTTTCAATATTTAGCACCTTTTGGAGTTACCAATACCTATTATTCTATTTCATATGTTCATGTGTACCCATTGTTTAGCATCAACTTATAAGTGAGAACATGTAGTTTTTTACTTTCCGAGTCATTTTATTTAGGATAACAGCCTCCAGCTGCATTCACATTGCTGCAAAGTGCAATGATTTCATTATTTATTTATTTATTTTATTATACTTTAAGTTCTAGGGTACATGTACACCATGTGCAGGTTTGATACATAGGTATACACGTGCCATGTTGGTTTGCTGCACCCATCAATTCATCATTTACATTAGGTATTTCTCCTAATGCTATCCCTTCCCCAGATCCCCAACCCCTGACAGACCCCAGTGTGTGATGTTCCCCGTCCTGAGTTCAAGTGATCTCATTGTTCAATTCTCACCTATGAGTGAGAACATGCAGTGTTTGATTTCCTGTCCTTGTGATAATTTGCTGAGAATTATGGTTTCCAGCTTCATCCATGTCCCTGCAAAGGACATGAACTCATCTGTTTTTATGGCTGCGAAGTATTCCATAGTGTATATGTGCCATATTTTCTTAATCCAGTCTATCACCGATGGACATTTGGGTTGGTTCCAGTTCTTTGCTATTGTGAATAGTGCTGCAATAAGCATACGTGTGCATGCATCTTTATAGTAGCATGATTTATAATCCTTTGAGTATATACCCAGTAGTGGGATGGCTGGGTCAAATGGTAATTCTAGTTCTAGGTCCTTGAGGAATCGCCACACTGTTTTCCATAATGGTTGAACTAGTTTACAGTCCCACCAACAGTGTAAAAGCGTTCCTATTTCTCCACATCCTCTGCAGCACCTGTTGTTTCCTGACGTTTTGATGATTGCCATTCTAACTAGTGTGAGATGGTATCTCATTGTGATTTTGATTTGCATTTCTCTGATGACCAGTGATGATGAGCATTTTTTCATATGTCTGCTGGCTGCATAGATGGCTTCTTTTGAGAAGTGTCTGTTCATATCCTTTGCCCACTTTTGATGGGTTTGCTGGTTTTTTTAGTGTAAATTTTTTTGAGCTCTTTGTAGATTATGGATATTAACCCTTTGACAGATCGGTAGATTGCAAAAATTTTCTCCCATTCTGTAGGTTTCCTGTTCATTCTGATGGTAGTTTATTTTGCTGTGCAAAAGCTCTTTAGTTTAATTAGATCCCATTTGTCAATTTTGGCTTTTGTTGCCATTGCTTTTGGTGTGTAGACATGAAGTCCTTGCCCATGCCTGTGACCTGAATGGTACTGCCTAGGTTTTCTTCTAGGGTTTTTATGGTTTTAAGTCTAACATTTAAATCTTTAATTGATCTTTAATTAATTTTTGTATAAGGTGTAAGGAAAGGATCCAGTTTCAGCTTTCTACATATGGCTAGCCAGTTTTCCCAGCACTATTTATTAAATAGGGAATCCTTTCCCCATTTCTTGTTTTGTCAGGTTTGTCAAAGATCAGATGGTTATAGATGTGTGGTATTATTTCTGAGACCTCTGTTCTGTTCCACTGGTCTATATCTGTGTTTTGGTACCAGTTCCATGATGTTTTGGTTGCTGTAGACTTGTAGTATAGTTTGAAGTCAGGTNTCAAAATATAAAGGAAAAAAATGAAAATTCTGCCACTAGCAAACTTTGTCCCTTCTCTGTCCCCCTCCCCCTCTTCATTTCCTCCCCTAGGAATTTTACTTTCCACTAGCAACTTGGTGAGAAATTTATTAAAACTCATTTTAAATTTTATTTATTTCTACTTAACTCTTTATGCTGCCAACTATAAATTATTCTATAATGATCAGTTCTGCCATACAAAGTACCTAGCACTGCTTTGTAATATATATATGTTATATATATGTATATGTATATATAATATACATATACATATATATCTCATAATTAAACTCAAGATTTAAATTCATGATTAAAGTCAAGATTCTCCAGAACAAATTCATTCTCCTTACCCCAGTGGTAGGCTGCTTTTCATTGCTATAAAGGAATACCTGAGATTGGGCAATTTATAAAGAAAAGAGGTTTAATTGGCTCACAGCTCTTCAGGCTGTACAGGAAGCATGGTGCCGACATTTGCTCAGCTTCTGGTGAGGCCTCAGGAAGCTTCCAATCGTGGTGGAAGGCAAAGAGGGAACAGGCACATTACATGGCAAGAGGAAAAGCAAGAGAGAGAGGAGGGAGGTACCATATAATTTTAAACAAGCAGATCTTATGTGAACTAACAGAGAGAGAACTCAATAATCACCAAGGAGATGGTGCTAAGCCATTCATAAGGGATCCATCCTCACGATCTAACACGTCCCATTAGGCCCTACCTCCAACATTGGAGATTACATTTCAACATTAGATTTGGAGGGGACAAACATCCAAACCATATCAACTTCCAAACTAGTTATTTTAACACTCTTTCATTTCTGTTAGTAGAATATTAACAGAAATGTAATTAATAGCCATCATACTACCTAAATAGCCTCCATAACTTCAATTTTTTTCTTCTGATCATTTTACTCACTGCCTTCAAACTGGTCATATGCCAGTATTATTTTATAATTGATTTTCACTTTTGGACCTACCCTGTCTACTCTGGAGTTGTCCCAGCCTTACTCCCTAAGTCAAACTTACTTTCCAGCATTCAATTCCTTTAAAGTCCACTTCTCCATTGAAGAACTAGTAAGTTAATTTATATAAATATGAAAATAGGTTAATGTGCTTTCTTATAGATATAATATGAAACTGGTTAATAGGCTTTGTCTGGAAATTATTTAATTGAAATTAGAATGATAGTATTTTAATCCTAAGTCTAAACCTTGATGAAAACTTTATTAAAGTATTGTTTAGTTAAGATCTTTTGATGTAAGATAGGTATATTTCAAATATACTTACGAAATTCACGCATTTTATCTCTTATAAACTGCAATAAGAACTAATACAATAATAGCATAGTTAAACATAATCATTACATTTGACTGAACAAGAATAACAAAGGCCTCATACGGAATAATCAACATATATACTCCCCATTTATAGGTTTCAATATTTAGCACCTTTTGGAGTTACCAATACCTATTATTCTATTTCATATGTTCATGTGTACCCATTGTTTAGCATCAACTTATAAGTGAGAACATGTAGTTTTTTACTTTCCGAGTCATTTTATTTAGGATAACAGCCTCCAGCTGCATTCACATTGCTGCAAAGTGCAATGATTTCATTATTTATTTATTTATTTTATTATACTTTAAGTTCTAGGGTACATGTACACCATGTGCAGGTTTGATACATAGGTATACACGTGCCATGTTGGTTTGCTGCACCCATCAATTCATCATTTACATTAGGTATTTCTCCTAATGCTATCCCTTCCCCAGATCCCCAACCCCTGACAGACCCCAGTGTGTGATGTTCCCCGTCCTGAGTTCAAGTGATCTCATTGTTCAATTCTCACCTATGAGTGAGAACATGCAGTGTTTGATTTCCTGTCCTTGTGATAATTTGCTGAGAATTATGGTTTCCAGCTTCATCCATGTCCCTGCAAAGGACATGAACTCATCTGTTTTTATGGCTGCGAAGTATTCCATAGTGTATATGTGCCATATTTTCTTAATCCAGTCTATCACCGATGGACATTTGGGTTGGTTCCAGTTCGTTGCTATTGTGAATAGTGCTGCAATAAGCATACGTGTGCATGCATCTTTATAGTAGCATGATTTATAATCCTTTGAGTATATACCCAGTAGTGGGATGGCTGGGTCAAATGGTAATTCTAGTTCTAGGTCCTTGAGGAATCGCCACACTGTTTTCCATAATGGTTGAACTAGTTTACAGTCCCACCAACAGTGTAAAAGCGTTCCTATTTCTCCACATCCTCTGCAGCACCTGTTGTTTCCTGACGTTTTGATGATTGCCATTCTAACTAGTGTGAGATGGTATCTCATTGTGATTTTGATTTGCATTTCTCTGATGACCAGTGATGATGAGCATTTTTTCATATGTCTGCTGGCTGCATAGATGGCTTCTTTTGAGAAGTGTCTGTTCATATCCTTTGCCCACTTTTTGATGGGTTTGCTGGTTTTTTTAGTGTAAATTTTTTTGAGCTCTTTGTAGATTATGGATATTAACCCTTTGACAGATCGGTAGATTGCAAAAATTTTCTCCCATTCTGTAGGTGGCCTGTTCACTCTGATGGTATTTTTTATTTTGCTGTGCAAAAGCTCTTTAGTTTAATTAGATCCCATTTGTCAATTTTGGCTTTTGTTGCCATTGCTTTTGGTGTTTTAGACATGAAGTCCTTGCCCATGCCTATGTCCTGAATGGTACTACCTAGATTTTCTTCTAGGGTTTTTATGGTATTAGGTCTAACATTTAAGTCTCTAATCCATCTTGAATTAATCTTCGTATAAGGAGTAAGGAAAGGATCCAGTTTCAGCTTTCTACTTATGGCTAGCCAATTTTCCCAGCACCATTTATTAAATAGGGAATCCTTTCCCCATTTCTTGTTTCTCTCAGGTTTGTCAAAGATCAGATGGCTGTAGATGTGTGGTATTATTTCTGAGGACTCTGTTCTGTTCCATTGGTCTATATCTCTGTTTTGGTACCAGTACCATGCTGTTTTGGTTACTGTAGCCTTGTAGTATAGTTTGAAGTCAGGTAGCGTGACGCCTCCAGCTTTGTCCTTTTGACTTAGGATTGTCTTGGCAATGCGGGCTCTTTTTTGGTTCCATATGAACTTTAAAGCAGTTTTTTCCAATTCTGTGAAGAAACTCATTGGTAGCTTGATGGGGATGGCATTGAATCTATAAATAACCTTGGGCAGTATGGCCATTTTCACGATATTGATTCTTCCTATCCATGAGCATGGTATGTTCTTCCATTTGTTTGTGTCCTCTTTGATTTCACTGAGCAGTGGTTTGTAGTTCTCCTTGAAGAGGTCCTTTACATCCCTTGTAAGTTGGATTCCTAGGTATTTTATTCTCTTTGAAGCAATTGTGAATGGAAGTTCATTCCTGATTTGGCTCTCTGCTTGTCTGTTACTGGTGTATAAGAATGCTTGTGATTTTTGCACATTAATTTTGTATCCTGAGACTTTGCTGAAGTTGCTTATCAGCTTAAGGAGATTTTGGGCTGAGACGATGGGGTTTTCTAAATATACAATCATGTCATCTGCAAACAGGGACAATTTGACTTCCTTTTTAACTAATTGAATACTCTTTATTTCTTTGTCCTGCCTGATTGTCCTGGCCAGAACTTCCAACACTATGTTGAATAGGACTGGTGAGAGAGGGCATCCTTATCTTGTCTCGGAAAGGGAATGCTTCCAGTTTTTATCCATTCAGCATGATATTGGCTGTGGGTTCGTCATAAATAGCTCTTATTATTTTGAGATACGTTCCATCAATACCTAGTTTATTGAGAGTTTTTTAGCATGAAAGGCTGTTGAATTTTGTCAAAGGCCTTTTCTGCGTCTATTGAGATAATCATGTGGTTTTTGTCATTGGTTGTGTTTATGTGATGGATTACGTTTATTGATTTGTGTATGTTGAACCAGCCTTGCATCCCAGAGATGAAGCCGACTTGATCGTGTTGGATAAGGTTTTCAATGTGCTGCTGGATTTGGTTTGCCAGTATTTTATTGAGGATTTTCACATCCATGTTCATCAGTGATATTGGTCTAAAATTCTCTTTTTTTTGTTGTGTCTCTGTCAGGCTTTGTTATCAGGATGATGTGGGCATCATAAAATGAATTTGGGAGGATTCCCTCTTTTTCTATTGATTGGAATAGTTTCAGAAGGAATGGCACCAGCTTCTCTTTGTGCGTCTAGTAGAATACAGCTGTGAGTCCATCTGATCCTGGACTTTTTTTGGTTGGTAGGCTATTAATTATTGCCTCAATTTCAGAGTGTTATTGGTCTATTCAGAGATTCAACTTCTTCCTGGTTTAGTCTTGGAAGGGTGTATGTGTCCAGGAATTTATCCATTTATTCAGGACTTTTTAGTTTATTTGTGTAGAGGTGTTTGTAGTATTCTTGGATGGTAGTTTGTATTTCTGTGGGATCCGTGGTGATACCCCTTTTATCATTTTTTATTGCATCTATTTGATTCTTCTCTCTTTTCTTCTTTATTAGTTTTGCTAGCGGTCTATCAATTTTGTTGATCTTTTCAAAAAACCAGCTCCTGGATTCATTGATTTTTTGAAGGGTTTTTTGTGTCTCTATCTCTTTCTGTTCTGCTCTATTCTTAGTTATTATTTCTTGCCTTCTGCTAGCTTTTGAATTTGTTTGCTCTTGGTTCTCTAGTTCTTTTAATTGTGATGTTAGGGTGTCGATTTTAGATCTCTCCTGCTTTCTCTTGTGGGCATTTCGTGCTATATATTTCCCTCTACACACTGCTTTAAATGTGTCCCTGAGATTCTGGTACATTGTGTCTTTGTTCTCATTGGTTTCAAAGAATATCTTTATTTCTGCCTTCATTTCATTATTTACCCAGTAGTCATTCAGGAGCAAGTTGTTCAGTTCCCATGTAGTTGTGCGGTTTTGAGTGAGTTTCTTAATCTTGAGTTCTAATTTGATTGCACTGTGGTCTGACAGACAGTTTGTTGTGATTTGTGTTCTTTTACATTTACTGAGGAGTGCTTTACTTCCAATTATGTGGTCAATTTTGGAATAAGTGTGATGTTGTGCTGAGAAGAATGTATATTCTGTTGATTTGGGGTAAAAAGTTCTGTAGATGTCTATTAGGTCTGCTTGTTGCAGAGCTGAGTTCAATTCCTGGATATCCTTTTTAACCTTCTGTCTTGTTGGTCTGTCTAATATTGACATTGGGGTGTTAAAGTCTCCCATTATTATTGTGTGGCCATTTAAGTCTCTTTGTAAGTCTCTAAGGACTTGCTTTATGAATCTGGGTGCTCCCGTATTGGGTGCATATATATTTAGGATAGTTAGCTCTTCTTGTTGAGTTGAACCGTTTACCATTATGTAATGGCCTTCTTTGTCTCTTTTGATCTTTGTTGGTATAAAGTCTGTTTTATCAGAGACTAGGATTGCAATCCCTGCTTTTTTTTGTTCTCCATTTGCTTGGTAGATCTTCCTCCTTCCCTTTACTTTGAGCCTATGTGCATCTTTGCATGTGAGATGGGTCTCCTGAATACAGTACACTGATGGGTCTTGACTCTTCATCCAGTTTGCCAGTCTGTGTCTTTTAATTGGGGCATTTAGCCCATTTACATTTAAGGTTAATATTGTTATGTGTGAATTTGATCCTGACATTATGTTAGCTGGTTATTTTGCCCATTAATTGATTCAGTTTCTTCATGGCATCAATGGTCTTTACAATTTGGCTTGCTTTTGCAGCGGCTGGTACCAGTTGTTTATTTCCATGTCCTTCTTTCAGGAACTCTTGTAAGGCAGGCCTGGTGGTGGCAAAATCTCTCAGTATTTGCTTGTCTGTAAAGCATTTTATTTCTCCTTCACTTATGAAGCTTAGTTTGGCTGGATATGAAATTCTGGGTTGAAAATTCTTTTCTTTAAGAATGTTGAACATTGGCCCCCACTCTCTTCTGGCTTGTAGGGTTTCTGTGGATAGATGCCCTGTTAGTCTGATGGGCTTCCCTTTGTGGGTAACTCGACCTTTCTCTCTGACTGCCTTTAACTTCTTTTCCTTCATTTCAACCTCAGTGAATCTGACAATTATGTGTCTCAGAGTTGCTCTTCTCGAGGAGTGTCTTTGTAATGTTCTCTGTATTTCCTGAATTTGAATGTTGGAGTGCCTTACTAAGTTGGGGAAGTTCTCCTGGATAATATCCTGAAGAGTGTTTTCCAACTTTGTTCCATTCTCCCCATCACTTTCAGGTACACCAATCAAACTAGATTTGGTCTTTTCACATAGTCCCATATTTCATGGAGGCTTTGTTCATTTCTTTTTACTCTTTTTTCTCTATCTTGTTTTGTCACTTTATTTCGTTAATTTGATCTTCAATCACTGATACCCTTTCTTCCACTTGATTGAATCAGCTATTGAAGCTTGTGCATGTGCCACCAAGTTCTCATGCCATGGTTTTAGCTCCGTCAGGTCATTTAAGGTCTTTGCTACACTGTTTATTCTAGTTAGCCATTCATCTACTCTTTTTTCAAGCTGTTTAGCTTCCTTGCAATGGGTTTGAACATCCTCCTTTCACTCGGAGAAATTTGTTATTACCAACCTTCTGAAGCTTACTTCTGTCAACTCATCAAAGTTATTCTCTGTCCAGCTTTGTTCTGTTGCTGGCGAGGAGTTGTGATCCTTTGGAAGAGAAGAGGCACTCTGATTTTTAGAATTTTCAGCTTTTCTGCTGTGGTTTCTCCTCATCTTTGTGGTTTTATCTACCTTTGGTCTTTGATGTTGGTGCCAAGAGGTGGGGTTTTGGTGTAGATGACCTTTTTGTTGATGTTGATGCTATTCCTATCTATTTGTTAGTTTTCCTTCTAACAGTCAGGTCCCTCAGCTGCAGGTCTGTTGGAGTTTGCTAGAGTTCCACTCCAGACCGTTTGCATGGGTATCACCAGTGGATGCTGCAGAACAGCAAATATTGCAGAACAGTAAATATTGCTGCCTGATCCTTCCTCTGGAAGCTTCGTCACAGAGGGGCAGCCACCTATATGAGGTGTCTGTCAGCCCCTACTGTGAGGTGCCTCCCAGTTAGGCTACACAGAGGTCAGGGACCCACTTGAGGAGGCAGTTTGTCTGTTCTCAGAGCTCGAATGCCATACTGGGAGAACCACTGCTCTCTTCAGAGCTGTCAGACAGGGACATTTAAGTCTGCAGAAGTTGTCTGCCACCTTTTGTTCAGCTGTGCCCTGCCCACAGAGTTGGATTCTAGAGGCAGTAGGCCTTGTTGAGCTGCAGTGGGCTCCACCCAGTTTGAGCTTCCCAGCCACATTGTTTACCTACTCAAGCCTCAGCAATGGCGGACGCCCCTCCCCTAGCCAGGCTGCCACCTTGCAGATCAATCTCAGACTGCTGTGCTAGCAGTGAGCAAGGCTCCATGGGCATGGGACCCACCAAGCCAGGCACAGGAGAGAATCACCTTGTTTGCCAGTTGCTATGACCTTGGGAAAAGCATAGTATTTGGGCGGGATTGCCCTGTTTTTCCAGGTAGTCTGTAACGGCTTCCCTTGACTAGGAAAGGGAAATCCCCTGACCCCTTGTGCTTCCCAGATAAGGCGATGCCCTGCCCTGCTTCAACTCACCCTCTGTGGGCTGCACCCACTGTCCAACCAGTCCCAATGAAATGAACCAGTTACCTCAGTTGGAAATGCAGAAACCACCTATCTTCTGCGTTGATCACGCTGGGAGCTGCAGACCCAAGCTGTTCCTATTTGGCTGTCATGGAACACCCCCCAAGTCTTTACATTTTTTATATAGCAATTGAAAGGAATCCTTGGCATTTAGATCTTCTATTCCCCAGCTCCACCATTCTTTTCCAGCCTTATAGTCTTTGACCTTTCACTACATATCCTGGACCCTAGACAAACCAAACTCCTTGTCATTCACTTAATAAGCCCAGTGTGTTGTCATTCACTTAATAAGCCCAGTGTGTAGTCACTTAATAAGCCCAGTGTGTGTGTGTGTGTGTGTGTGTGTGT
>NW_016803631.1:917600-946642 GCF_001698545.2 Rhinopithecus bieti | reverse complement strand
CATTTTATATCTTTTTTCAGGCTAAACCAAACCCAAAACTAAACCAAACTCTTCTATTTCATATAAGAAAAGTCTGAAACAGAAGAAATAATCTTGGACTGTGGAAATATAAATTCAAAATGAAAATTTTTTCAAATAGGAAATGAAAATTATGACTTTTAATTAAGACTGATTTTCCAAAAGCAGTCTTACAAATGAGTATGATATATACATTAAATTGTTTCTGCTAAACCTTCAGTCATTAATAAAATATTCTTGCATTTTCTCCATACGTATGGTCAGGAAAAGTCTAAAGAAAAAAGTATCAGAATTATTTACTTTGCAGTTTGTTCTTATTTCTTGGGAGGCCAAAGCAAAGCAAAACAAAACAAAATATGTAATTATTAGGTTCAGAAAGCCATGGGTTTAGATTACAGCTCTGCCCATTTCGCTTTGGTGATTTGGAACAGTTACTTAACTTCTGTGAGCTGTAGCATCATAAAAAATCCAAGACAGCTTCACCTAAGTTTTTGTTGGGAGGACTTCATGAGATCATTTATGTAAAACATTAGCACATAAAGCATACTCAACAAGTGTTAGTCCTACTTCACTTCTTTTTCTAAAATTTTATTCTGATATGAACATTTAACATGAGATCTACCCTTGTGACAGACTTTTATGTATATAATACAGTATTATTAGTGACTAGGTACAATGTTGTATAGCAAATCTCTAGAACTCATTCAGCTTTCATGACTGAAATTTTCCACTATGTTATTAGCAACTCCCCACTTTCCCTTTGCAGCACCTGGTAATTATCATCTTATTCTTTGATTCTATGAGTTTGACTATTTTAGATGCCTTATATAAGTGAAATCATGCAGTAATTGTGTTTCTGCTACTGGCTTGTTTCACTTAATATCCTCAAATTTCATCTATGTTGTTGCATACTGCATAATTTTCTTTTCTTTTAAGGCTGAATAATCCACTGTATGTATATACCAATTTTTTTTACCCATCCATTTGTTGACAGACATTTAGGTTATTCCCACATCTTTGCTATTGTGAATAATGTTGCAATGAACATAGGAGTATGTATCTCTTCAACATCCTGATCCTGGGATACATACCCAGAACTGGGTTGCTGGATCATATGATAGTCCTATTTTTCAATTTTTGAGGAACTTCCATACTTTTTTCCATAGCAGTTGCACCATTTTGCATTCCTGGCAACAGCATACAAGGGTTGCAGTTTCTCCACATCCTGCCAACACTTGTTTTTGTGTTTGTTTGTTGATAATGGCACTCTTAACAGATATGAGGTCATGGTTTTGATTGGTATTACCCTAATGATTAGTGACAGTGAAGATCATTACATATACTTGTTGGCCATTTGCATATCTTCTTTGGAGAAATGTTTATTCAAGTCCTTAGCCCATTTTTTAACAAAAATAAGTGTTAATTTTTCGAAAACTAAATTTAATTAAAATTAAACAAAATTGATAAACTCTTAGCTAGACTAAGAAAAAAGAGAGAAGACTAAAATAAAATCAGAAATGAAAATGGAGACATTACAACTGATACTACAGAAATAGAAAGGATCATAAGAGACCATTATGAACAATTATATGCCAACAAACTGGATACCTTAGAATAAATTTATACATTCCTAGAAATATACAACTTACGAAGACTGAATCATGAAGAAATAGAAAGTCTGAACAGAACCACAACTACTTGGGAAATTCAGTCAGTAATCAGAAACCTCCTAACTAGGTAAAGCCCATTTCTCTTTTTTAAGGAATATTTTCACTTTAATTATTTTGGTTGTCCTGACAACAAATTCTTATTAATGATATGGAAATTTGAAGTGCATTAAATCATTGAAATTACAAACCTAGAGATTTATCTATTCTATTACCTATCACTTTTGTCTGCATCAAAATCACTTGAAGGATTCATTACAACACAGATTACTAGGCCCCACCCCCAAAGTTTCTGATTCGTTAGGTCTGAGGTAGGGTCCAAGAATTTGCATTTTTAGCAAGCTCCCAGATGTGCTGAGTCTACAAATGAAACCTTAGTTGCCCCTTTTGTCTACTGATGCACAGGGTTCTGCTCCCAGAAGGCTCTCTGCTCTGAAAAAGTCTTAAAATTCTTAACAATTTTATCTTTTGATGTATGCTTTGTAAGGGAAGACCAATGAGACAATAGAACATGCACCAGGGGCTTGAAGCATCTGCTTATGCACAGTCTACCTCCCACCTACCTCTCACCTAGGCGATGACTTAGTTTGTGGGGAGAGAGGCATTCCATTTTCACTTTCCACTTCTGTTGGGGCCTGGAGTATACACAGAGGTGGTCAGGGTCAGGCACATGCCTGGTGACATTCTGGGGAACAGAGGCAGCCATCCTTATCCTGAGTTGGTGGCACTTCGTGACTCTAGCATGTGGTCAGCCAACCAGAGGCCATGTCTTAGATTGAGACTCTTAATCAGTCCTGTTCAAGTAGCTAGCACTTCCTAGCAAACAGTTTTAAAGACTTTCTGGGAGTCACCCTTCTTCTATGGTTTGAGGTGGCAGGATGGGATCTTATTGCTGTCAAGAGGAGAAACTTGGCAGCCATCAGACTCAAATGTGCTTAAATAACTGAAGTCATGTAGTGAGACCCTCAGATACCTGTGAAAATCTGCAGTCATCTTGCAAGTATTCTCAAGCTCAAAGAGGTATCCCCATACCTAAGAATGTGCTTCCTCAGCTCTGGTCTGGACTTGAAGTACTCTGTCTTCCTCCTTCCAACTTTCCTAAGACTGACTGGTTTGTCTCTTCTGGCCAACTCCATGTGGATAATTATTTCATAGCTCTGGAGACTATCTATTGTATTTTTGCTACAGTTCAAAATAGAGGCTAAATGTTCTTAATAATTTATTATTAACATGATTTTTTATTATTCATCTTTGTAATATTCTTTATAAGAACATTTAGCCTCTATTTTGAACTGTAGCAAAAATGCAATAGATAGTCTCCAGAGCTATGAAATAATTATCCACATGGAGTTGGCCAGAAAAAATCATGTTAATAATTTCAAATTTTTGGCCGGGCACGGTGGCTCAAGCCTGTAATCCCAGCATTTTGGGAGGCCGAGACGGGCGGATCACGAGGTCAGGAGATCGAGACCATCCTGGCTAACATGGTGAAACCCTGTCTCTACTAAAAATACAAAAAAAAAACTAGCCGGGCGACGTAGCAGGCACCTGTGGTCCCAGCTACTCGGGAGGCTGAGGCAGGAGAATGGCGGGAACCCGGGAGGCGGAGCTTGCAGTGAGCTGAGATCGCGCCACTGCACTCCAGCCTGGGTGGCAGAGCAAAACTCTGTCTCAAAAAAATAATAATAATAATTTCAAATTTTAACTTTCCTTTACATAGAAAATAAATAGCAAATATAAAAACACTAAAGAAATAGACTACAGAAGAAAGAAAAAAGCTTTATAATTTACTACCTTCAATGGTACCTCTTCTCCCAATTTTGAACAAAAAAGCCCCATAATTTGTGGGCCTAGTGCATTTTCATTTTGCGCTAGGCCTACAAATTGTGTAGCTGATCCTGAGTATATAATATAAAATAGGAGTTTTAAAATCCATAACTAAGAGTGAACTGGAGTAGTCAGGAAGTTAATAAATGTTTATTGAGCACATGACATGTCCAGATACTATAATAAGCACTGAAGATAAAGTAATGACGAAGTCATACGAAGTTTCTGTCCTCAAAGAGAGGACATTCTAGATAGGAATTGAGAAGTTCCATGGAATTTGAGAGACAATTAAAGTTTAAACAATGTGTATAAGGGAAAAGGAAAGAAAATATAGATCTCAGACTCCTTAAGACTCCAACTTTAATATAATTATTCAGCCTCACTGGAACCTTAATCTATTGATCCTTCCATTTTCATTGTCATTCACCCCCTTCATGTTCCCACTTTCTAACTTAAATTTCACAGCCAAGCTCTGTAATGCCTTTCTTTCATGCATTTTCAACTCTCTTGCCTCCTTTGTGCTTTGTTTGCTTTGTCATGCTTATTCAGCTTGATCTCAAACCTGGTTAAATTCAACTCTACCTATCCTATTTCTAGGCCCATGTAGCCGAGTATGGCTAGAGAAAAATATATAACCACACTAAATTGTCTCATTTTATCATAAATCATCACTAACTTCAAGTGGGCTCTTACGCTGCTAGGTAATCATACTATATTTTCCTAGTCCTTGCCCCTGCACTCCTAGACAACAATTGCATATTTTCTTGTTTATCCTTTTGGTTGTTTGCATGTGTGTGTGTGTGTATCTGTGTTTTGTTTTGTTTTGGTATAGATGAGGTCTCACTCTGTCACCCAGGCTGGAGTGCAGTGGTGCAATCACAGCTCACTGTCACCCTGAACTACTAGGCTCAAGCGATCCTCCTGTCTCAGCCATCTGAGTAGCTGGGACTACAGGCATGCCATCATGCCTGGCTAAACAATTACGTATTTTCTCTAGTCTCTTCAAATCTCCAAAACTTACTTTTCTATCTTCAATCTCAGCAATCACCAAGTGTCCTCTTTTATTGAGAAAATTGAAACAATCAGATTAAAACTTCAACAGCTATAATCACATCTACCAACCTTATCTGCTTGTATCTCCATGGCCTGCATATTCTCTCGTTACAATTACTAAACTAAGCTTCTAACTAAGTGATTCATTTAACAGAATCATTCTATCTCCTGGCATATCCTAAAGGGAATCAAGGTTGGAAGCAGGGGCCGGGCACGGTGGCTCAAGCCTGTAATCCCAGCACTTTGGGAGGCCGAGACGGGCGGATCACGAGGTCAGGAGATCGAGACCATCCTGGCTAACATGGTGAAACCCCGTCTCTACTAAAAAATACAAAAGAAACTAGCCGGGCGAGGTGGCGGGCGCCTGTAGTCCTGGCTACTCGGGAGGCTGAGGCAGGAGAATGGCGTAAACCCAGGAGACGGAGCTTGCAGTGAGCTGAGATCTGGCCACTGCACTCCAGCCCGGGTGACAGAGCAAGACTCCGTCTCAGAAAAAAAAAAAAAGGTTGGAAGCAGGGAGAGCAGTGAAGAGGTTAATATTAATAGTCTGGATGAAAAATGGATAGAGGCTTGCTTGAACTGGGTGGTAGTTATTCACTATACTCCACTTATACTCTAGACTCTGCTTATACACTAGACTCTACTTATATGCTAGACTCTACCTGCTTTCACCTACTTAAGAAAGTCAATCTGGCAACTTTTCCTTTGTTTCCTTTATAATAAATGTTTTTCTTTCTACTGAATTGTTGTATAAATATATTGTTATATCTTCCATTAAAAAAGAGAAACAATAGATTCTAGGTGGTTTTAGTCATGGGCAATATAGTAGTGAATAAAACAGACAAAAGTCCTTGCCTTCATAAAACTTACTTTCTATGGTAGAGATAGATAATATGTATGATAAATAAGTAATTATATGGAATAGTAGATACTAATAAGTACTAAGGAAAAAAATAGAGCAGAAAAGGAGATAGGAATTCTTGGTCATTTCTCAGGCAACATCTTATTTGACATATCAGCAACGTATTACACAGGCTACCATTCCTACCTGAAAACACTTCAAATTCTAGAGTGCTATTTTCACCTGATCTTCTTCCTACCTTTTGGCTCTTCCTTCTCAATCTTCTTTGCTTGTTCCTCTTCCATTTCAGTGGACTTAAACCAGAATGCCCCAAGACTGATTCTTTGAAACTTTTCTCTTTATATTGAAGCACTAGATGAGTTCAGACAGCTTCATGCCCTTAAATGTCATTTATAATCTGATGGATCATACATTTATATTTATAGTCTGGACCTCTCCCCAAATTCCTAACATATATGCAGTTACTTGATATCCATTTGGATGTTTAGTAAGTATCTCAAACTTAACATGTTCAAACCTGAGCTCTTGGTATTCCTCTCATTCCTCCCACACTTTTCTACATCTATTAATGACAACTCCATTCTTCCAGTTTCTCGGGTCAAAAACATTAGTTGACCCCCATATTTCTTTCATACCCTAAATCCAATTTGTTAACAAATCCTGCTGGCACAACCTTTACAATATACTCAGATTCTGACATTGCTCACCATCTCTACTATTACCACACAGTTCAACCAAGCCTCTATCCATTTTTTACCCAGACCATTACACCAACCTCTTCACTGCTCTCCCTGCTTCCAGCCTTGGTTCCCTTTAGGATATGTCCAGGAGGTAGGGTGATTCTGTTACATGAAAGTTAGATTACATCACTTCCATTCTCAAAATCCTTCCATCTCATGCTAAGTAAAAGTCTAGCTCTTTACCATATCCTAAAAGAACCAACATGATCTGGCTCTACTTTATCTCTCTGATGTTACCTCCTATAAATCTTCTTGGCATTCTAGAAAGTCAAGATCTATAAAGAAGCTGAGATTTTATTCTACTTGTAAGCTAGTAAAGTTAGGTTGCCAGTTTCAATGCTGATAGAAGACATGAAACTCCTGGCTCAGAGACAAAGGATAATTAATTATTCACAACAGTCACAGAATATCAGTATTTCGTGCTGGTTTCCTGAACCCTAATTCCCACAGGATGATGAAAAGACTTCCCTTCTTTATTAGTTTGTTCAGGTTGCCATAATGAAATATCACAGACTCAGTGGCTTAAACAATAGCAATTTATTTTCTCACAGTTTTGGAGACTGAAACTCTAAGTTCAAGGTGCCAGCAGGGTAGATGTCTAGTGAGGTCTCTTCCTTTGGGTTGCAGATGGCTGTCTTCTTGTTGTGTGCTCACATGGCCTTTCCTTTGTGTACACATAGGGAGGGGGAGAGAGAGAGAGAGCATGTACTCTGGTATCTCTTTTTAAAAGGACACTAATTCTATCAGATTAGAGCCATACCCTGATGATCTCATTTAATCTTAATTATTTCCTTAAAGGCTCCATCTTCAAATAGATCCATAGTGGGGGCTGGGGCTTTAACGTGTGATTTTTCTTATAAGAGGTTGGCAGGGGATGCAAACATTCAGTCTATAACACCATTTAAAATTTATCTACCTTTTTTCAAGAATTCCTATATTCTTTTCTGCTTTTTTTCCTTAGTACTTATTACTATGTAATATCCCATATGATTACTTATTTATCAGACATACTATCTATCTCTACCACAGAAAGTAAGTTTTATGAAGGCAGAGACTTTTGTCTGTTTTATTCACTACTATATTGCCTTTAACTAAAATAGAGCCTAGAGCACATAGAATGTCCTTGATACTATATGTATTGATTGAATGAAGGTTGTAGTGGGCAAGGCTGGTTATTTGGGAAAGCTGGAGTAAAGTACACTCCTAGCCAGTGAGATCTTCTTTAAGAGGAAAGTCCTAATTAATTAATTGTGTGGTCAGTTACTTATGGTAGATTTAATTAAGATCTTATTATTGAAGCCTGTAAGTTTAAGCATACATTGTAAGTGTATTTCTGAAGTAGTAGCTGCTTATAATTTAGATTTACTTGAGTTTTTTCCAGTTAGAAAAGTTTAAAGGAAGAATCTTGAAAGATTAATAATACCTTGTTTGGAAAACTTAAACCCTGTATAAACCTAATGAACAGAATATAATCAAAGCATTTATGACTAAAAATTAAGAAACAAAGCAGCTGTTTTGGCAAAGGCAGCTTATTGAGAAATTCATTTTGATGCTGACAGATTGTATGCAATAAGTAAAATGGCTTTCAAAATGTGGATTTCTTGTCTTTTTAACCTACTGTCAGCCATCTCTAAATCAAGGATGCAAAGATATACTTAGAAAAGTCTTTCTATGGCAGGTAGTTATAAAAATGTGGTTTTACTGAATAGCAGGATCAATCCTAGGTTAATTTTAATTAAATAATTCTTCCTAGCTTTTGGCATTTTTCCTTCATGAGAGACTAGGAGAGATGTTCTTTTATCCCTTAACCCTTAAACTGCAGCACCTAAACCTCTACTCCCCTAGCCTCTGCAGTTGCCTGTATGTACATTTATAGATTTCTTAAAAGTGTATTTAAAAACACAACTAAGATATTAGATCATCCCAATATACTCTTTTCAATTTTATAAATTTTAAGGACTTTGTAAGTGCTTTCTAAATGAATATATTTTTATCTGTCACCCTTCCCTTTTCAAGTCTCTGTCACATGTACACCCTTGAGGCATATCAGTCTAAGCTGACATACTTACTTTCTCTGCATGATGTAAAAGGACAAAGGAAAGAAAGGGCTAATAGGGTACTGCTTAGGGAAGACTCTGGAAATATCCAAAGATCATTAGAGCCCAAACTACCTCCTAAGCTTATAGTATATTTTCCTCCAAGACTGATGCAAATCACCTACAGGCAATAATCTGGCATACATTGTCAACCTTGGAGAATCCAGGTGAGTAAAACTTCTTTCTGTGTAAAGATGCAAAAGCCTACCTAAGAGCTGAAAGTAATTGTTTTGTCTTTTTCATACAATTAAAATTGCCACCATGAATTCTAGATATTGAAATTTCTTCTTAAGTGTTTGATTTTGAAGAAAAATCAAGCATTTTCTAGCAAACTGGTTTATGAAATAAGAAAATGGTATAAGATGGTGTGATTATTTTTTCAGTTGAAGTTATTTCAATAAATAAAATATGTACATTTTTTAAATTTTCTTTTTTATAAAAAGACTTTAAGGGGGATTATATAATATAATGAAAGAATCCTGGGGTAGGAATCAGAAAAATCTGAGTTCTAAACTAGGCTCTGACCTAACTTGCTATGTGACCTGGCCCAACTTTCATAATCTTTCTGGGTCTGTTTTTTTTTTTCTTTTTTAATATAATGAGAGGGTTTGACCAGTTGATTTCTTAAACTCCTTTTAGATCTAACATTCTATGAATCCAACTTATTATAACAAATGAACTCACAAATCTACAAATTCATATACATTAGGGCAATAGTATGACTCTATAGGTATAAATTATCACACTGTAAAACTTTAATTCCCTATAAACGCTCTAGAATGAATTTGACATGTCAGTGATGTCCAATTATTTTTATAGGTACATTCCTCTCATTGAAAGGAGCTGTGCTAACATTCTCTTGTATGGACCGAACGGGTGGATTAATGCAACCGCCATATGAAGTTTGGAGGGATCCAAACAACATAGATGAAAATGAAAAATATTGGAGAAGGAAAGTGGTAATGAACTCATCTTCTGCATCCCAAGAAATAGGAGATCATCAGTATGCAATAATCTGCTCAGAAAAACAAGCCAAAGTCTTCTCACTGCCTTCTCAGACTTGCCTTTATGTTCATAACATCACGGAGACATCTTTTATACTGCAAGCAAATGTGGTGGTCATGTGTAACAGTGCCTGCTTGGCATGCTTTTGTGCTAATGGACATATCATGATAATGAGGTACTTGCCTTCTTATAAATTATCTGGTAATCACAACACCAGCAAGGTACACTTCTAAAAAATATATGTGTTATGTGCAAGATGTTATCAAGAAGCAACCTGAAATCATTGTTTCATTATGTTTCTAGACGTTTTATTGTTCAACAATTTGATGAGCGTTTGGGGTTTTTCTGTTTTGTTTTGGTTCTTCTTTTTTGCTAAAAATGCTTGGCATTGTGAGTGAAATATATTTTAATTGCTATCAAGGAATCTAAGAAAAGAATGATTTTTCAATCATTCAACAAATGTTTATTGAGCATATCTCCCAGATGCTATGCCAAGCACTGGAAATAAAAGATGAATAAGCTAAGTGGAAAAGAAGTTAACTTTTACTTTTCCTGTGTTTCATACTTCACCCAAGAAATTTACATACAGAATTTCATTTGATCCTTAGAACTTCTCTAGAACATAGGAAAATAAAGTATTATTTGCATCCTGCATTTTACATGTGTTAATAAATTAAAGTTACACAATTTGCCTGAGGTTGCAAGTCTAGGAAAAGTGAGGCCAGTCTGACAACTAAAAGTTATCAGACACTTTTATAATAAAATATTGGCCAAGAGATTTCATTCTACTGTAGTGAAATGAAAATTTATGAGACACAAAAATAATTATCATAAAATAAGCTCATAAACATATACTATATAGAAGTCATTGTCATTCTTTTATTATCTCACTTATTTCCAAAAATCATTGAGACGAGCATTGTGCTAGGCCTGTGAAGGATATAAAAATTAGTAAAACATGGTCCTAACCCTTAAGAAATTCACTGTCTGGAGAGATAAGATAGATACACAGACATTATAACAAAAAGAAAATGTAAATTCTAACAGAGGAAATATAGGATTGAATTTTCTAGCTACAAACTAAGTTCCCAGAGTTCAAAGTCACAGCATAGTTGAACATGTATTATAAAAAAAGAGTTGTTGGGAGGACAGTAACATGGAGAGAGAGTTTGAAGCAAATTGTTGAGGACTTTGAATGTCAGGCTGAGTTTGAGATTAATCAATTAATAGGAAATGGGTTTTTAAGCAGGTAATTAACCTTCTCTAGCCATGTGTTGGACATACACAGGGAGAAGTTGAGATAGCCTTTTGAACTGAAGTGGTCTCTATATTGAAGGCAAGGAGGAAACAAGTGTAAGGGAAACTTACTGAATGCAAAGCTGATTTGTTGTGAACAGTAATGGAGGTTATTAAATCTCGAGGTTAGAAGAGAGTTTAAAGGTTAAAAATTTTTTTGAACTTAGATCTAACGGTTATGTTATTAGCATATGGGAAAGTCAGAAGGATTTGAAAAAGCTGATAAAGAGAAATTTAATAATAAATTGAGAATAAATATTTGAAATGTGAGGTGTTATAAGCCATCCAGCAGAGGTTTGGCAATAAATTTAAGATTTGCACTCTTAGAAAAATATATGTGGAAGATCCAGCTTTGGAAGTCATCTATATAAATGCATCAGTAAAAGTTATGTCAGCAAATGAGATAATAAAAAAAGATAGCATAAAAAGAAACAAGAAATTGATTGAGCTAAGGATAGAAACTTGGGGGTATTCTACGTTTACTTACGCAGTGAAAGAAAGAAGAAGATGCAGCAAAGGAGATTGAGAAGAAGTCATTAGAAAGAGAGGAAACGGACCAGAATTGTATAACTTCATTAAATAAAAAGAGAAGAATATTAAAACAAAAGAGGTGGTCAAGAGGTAGTAAAATATAGCAGAGAGGTCAAAGAATTTGGGTACAAGAAAAAAACAGTAGATCTCACAACTGGTGGAATATTAATGATCTTTGAGAAAGCAAATCTTAGCAGCATGCTGGAAACAAAAGGTAATTTTCAAGGAGACAAGAATAGAGGCAGTGGTGTAGATCAGGATTTGGCAAATGAATATCCAAAACAAAATCTACCTCCATTCCCCTATCTGATTTTGTACAGCCTGCAAGCATTAAGAATGGTTTTTACATACTTAATGGTTGAAAAAACTCAAAGAAGAATATTTCATGATATGTGAAAATTATACTAATTTTAAATGTCAATGCCCATAAATAAAGGTTTTGGAACACAGCCACACCCATGTTTCTGTATATTGACTATGGCTGCTTTTGCACTACAGTGCAGAGTTGAGTAGTTGCAACAGAGACTATATGGCCTAGAGAGCCTAAAATATTTACTATCATAAATATTTATGGGCCCTTTTTCCCTAGTATTGATTATTCTTTCAGGAAATTTTGTGGTTAAAAAAGAGATGAGTCAGGAAAGGCATTTAAGAATGAAACAAGCTTTGGAAAGTTTTTTTTTTTAATACGGAAAATATGAGATTTGTAAGCCAAGGGAAAGTAGTGAAGGAGAAAATTTTGAATAGAGATAATCATTTTATGGTCTGTTCATTCTCTCATATATTTCTGATTCTTTTCAATCTAGTTCCCCCTTTCTCAAATTGTTTTTAGAAATTTCTGATAAGGTCATTTCAATCTTGTTTGAAAATGATTTAACTCCCAGACATGACTCAGATTTTGGGGAAAAAAAAGGTATATTTGTGTATGTGTATAAGTGGGTGTATGTCTCACACACATACATTGAGTCATTGATAAATGGTATCTGTCTTCCTCTGTCCTTTATAAAAGATGCTTGACATGATAATGGCTACTTTGATATTGTGTCATAGTAGAAATTCTTCATGTGTTCCTGAGGATCCTCAAAACTCACTGAAAAGGAAATAATTTTGATATGATTTTAATAATACATATACATAAAGTGTAGCTAGGAAACAGTGGTGTGTACTCTGCTGTATGGTTTAAAGAAATGAATCCTACAAATTAGCATGCACCTGGACTCATTCATTTTCCCATACTGAGTATATTCCCAGGATCTTTTCAGACCCTATCAGAAGGTAACTCTCCTGAGCCCAGTCTTCTCAAGTCCTAGTTTTCTGACAGATATCAGGTAGCCAGCCAATGGTTACTTAGATCCTAAGTACCCAGACCCAGAAAAGCAAGTTTGAGAGTAGAGAGGAGAAATAGAAGCAGCTTATTTTTGTATGAATTCTCAAACTTGGCTGTAAGAGACACTTTTTGTGAGACCCACCTTGTTACCTGATGCTATTTCTTTATTAAAGTATCCTGCATAGAAGAAAGTCTTTTTTCTTCTGTTATAAGAGCAATTGTTTCCTAGAAGTTAGCAACTGACTTGCTCTTTCTCTTTCCCTACCTGAAGTGACTACAACTCTTTAATTTTCTTTTCTTGGCTTACTTATTATTATACAATATGGAGAATGTAGCACATCAGAAAAGTCGGTTGGAACCTCTTCCTCAACTCCACCCTTTAATTTGACTGAATCTATCATGGAAATCTGTTTAACTGGGATTGGTTTGGACTCATATCTTAAAGAGCTTAGTTACTAGAAATGCTATAACAGATCATCTTTTAATATATTCTTAAGATACTAGGTAATTCGTTCATCAATGAAGCTTTTGAATCCAGTGTGTCATTTACATTTACAGCACATCTCAATTCAGACAAGCCATGTATCAACTGCTCAATAGCTACATGTGGTTACTGGCTACCATATTGGAAAGCACAGTACTTATTCCAATAGCACAGATTTCAGGTCCCATTTTACATAGTAAATTTCCAGGTCTCAAAGTAGAGTTACAAACCACTTTGATAAAGGAAATCAGTATTTTTTTTCAAGGTGCTGGTTTTACGATCTGGGATAATTTAAAATCACTGTGCACACTTAGAATCAGTACAACAGTTTCAAAATTTATTTAATTACAAGTTTACCTTTTCCTTTGTGGCATTAAAGTTCAGATTAAAAGGCAGTGAGACTGGTTTTCGTCAGTGATTTGTAAAACTGGCTCGAAAAACAGTATCCAAAAGGACATTCTGATGAATATTTTAGCAAAATTATCAGCTACATTAGGATAAGCATATAGCCATGGGGTAAGACAATTCAGATGTGTGGTATTCATTTGGATGTGCAAATTCTGATCTATTATTTATAACTTATTCTCATTCCCTTACAGTCTTGGCCATATTTACTTATTAGTCATGCCTCCAGTGCAGTTGCCCTAAGTTATGGGTAATTTTCATTTCCTGTGTATAGAGTGAGTAAAGGAATGGGGAGCAAAGCCACTTCATTTCCAGGCACAATGAACTGGACCCACACCACATCACTGTCAGTTTTGCCTTAAAGAAAATCGACCAAGTATGCAGTCAGACACTTTCTAGCTGTGGTGTTTCTGACATAACCAAATGCTGTAAGTCATTGTAGGAACATGTGAAGTGCTACAAAAAGTGCCCCGGAAACTGCTGGCCACTGCATTTAATCCATCAAGAACATTTGCTAAGCATCTATGTGAAACTGTGCCTGTGATTTTTTTTTTCATGTATATGATTTTATGTGAAAGTCTAGATTATTGGATCTTAAGACCTATGTCCAGGAGTCAGCATAAGGATGCGGAACTCTCCTTCTGGCTGTGCCTGTGACTCCAGAGTCCTGTCTTACTGTGACTTAAAGTTTGATGGAGAGAAAGCTGTAGGATCCATAATTTCTGCCAGGAAACCAGGGTCTTTCTGTTCCTAACCCGAGAATGGGCACCCAGTGTTCTGAGAACACTTTCTGGGCTAACATGGTCCCCACACAGAGCTGAGAAAGAAAGTGTTCCCCCTCCTGGGAAGCACATGTAGAAGTTAAGAGCCTGAATCTCTTCTAAACCAGTAACTGACCTCTAGGCACCCACCATACTACTGCTACATTCAGGGCAGAAGACACTACTCTTTGTAATCCAGCCACCACCAAAAAGGGAACAAAAGGAAGGAAGGAGGGTTAAGCCATTGGATAATACTGAATCTGTTTCCCTAAGTGACTTAATCTTAGAGCAAGCATAACATCCAGGTTAATTTTTGTAAGATATCTCCTTTTATTATCACCCTCATCATAGTTTCCGATTATCTCTTAAAGTAAGTGGTTTATTGACATTAGTATTTCTGATAATAGTTTACAAACTACAATAAACAAATTTATAAACATTACTATTTCTGATGAAAATAAAGTTGCTTCTCCCTCCAAAAAAAAAAAAAAAAAAAAGGAAAAGAAAAAAAGAAAGTCTAGTTTATTACCACTGAGCCTTGAAGATAAGAAGAAACAACCAGGCCTGGTATGGTGGCTCATGCCTATAATCCCAGCACTTTAAGAGGCCAAGGCAAGTGGATCACTTGAAGTCAGGAGTTTGAGACCAGCCTGGCCAACATGGCAAAGCCCTGTCTCTACTAAAAATACAAAAATTAGCCAGGTGTGGTGGCGCACTCCTGTAGTTCCAACTAGTCAGGAGGCTGAGGCGTGACAGTCACTTGAACCTGGAAGGCGAGATTGCAGTGAGCTAACTCCACTGCACGCCAGCTTGGGTGACAGAGCAAGACAAATATAAAAATAATAATAAAAAAAGAAACCACCATAAAATAATAGAAGAAAAATTGCTGTTTTTATGTAAAGATCTGCTTCTAATAACCTGCATATGATATATGGATTTACTTTTTTCCATTCAGCCTACCTAGTCTTCGCCCAATGTTGGATGTTAATTATTTGCCACTGACAGACATGAGGATAGCACGAACATTTTGTTTTACCAATGAAGGACAGGCATTATACCTCGTCTCTCCTACAGAAATTCAGCGGTTAACATACAGCCAAGAAATGTGTGATAATCTACAGGTAGGTCAGGAGGTACATTTATGAAAAAGACATTGGACATGGTTGAGAGAATGAGAAAGATGTCTAAAAACTAAAATATTAGGTCAGACAATAAACATGCCTTTCCAGTAACATGTTTTGAACATATATTCTTCATTTTGAGCCTACCAACTTCTAGTATAGTTCTAGGTATTGCACAGAAATGATAAGAGGGAGACAATGCAAAGATCATTCACATTAATAGCTAATCTTTTCATTTATTTATTTTATTGTTTTTGCCCATGGAGAATCTTATGAAAGATTATAAACTCTCCCCTCAGGGTGGAAAATATGTATGCACATACAAAAACTTTCCATACCATTCAGGGAGTTCAAGAACTCTTGAAGAAACCTTGTGATTAAGGGACACACAAAACAAACATATGTCCTGTAGGTTAGAATTGAGCATTTGCCTTTGATTGTAGCAGTAAGCATAGCCTAGAAACAGAATAGATATAAATGTCTAACCTTGCTTAAGAATGGTCACAACATTTTTTAAAAGCATCTTGGACATTTAACTAGTTAAACCCCCTCATTTTACAAATAAGAAAACTAAAACATATTTATTATAATATAGGGGTTAAGAGCATAAGCTCTGAACTACTCAAGTTGTATTTTGGCTCCTCCATTTGCGTGACTTTGGGCATTTTACTTAACCTATCTGTACGCTCTACTTTGGAGCACTGTTGTCAGAATTTAGTAAGAATTCATGTAAAGGACTGAGCTCCGTGCCTGGAATATAGTATGTTTTTTTTTAAATAAATAATAATAATAAATATTACTCTCATCACCATTGTCATTCTACAGATATTTATTGAGTTTTTACTATATGCCTAATACTTGGCTAGACTCTAGAAACATGCTAATAAATAAGATACAAGACCCTGCCTGTCAGTGTGGAGAGACAGAAGTAAACAGACAATCACACTACTCTGTGGAAACTACTATATATGGCTGTGCCAGTACTGGGGAGACATAGAAGAAGGACACCTGGGTTGATGGAGCAGAAGGGAGGCAGTTTAACTAGTTGACTCTCTAACGTGCTTTTTAAAAATTTTGTGACTATCCTTAACTCAAGGTTAGATAAACCTTTACAGCTATCCTGTTTCTAGTCTATGCATACTGCTACAATCAGAGACAAATGCCCAATTCTAACTCACTGGATATATATTTATTTTGTGTGTCCCTTAATCAAAAGAAGTTAGAGAAGGATTATGGGCACAACTGACTTCCAAATAGTAAATAGGAGTTATCCAGGTGACTGAATGGTTGGGGATGAAAAAGGTAAGATACTTTAAACAGAAGTCGTGGCATGCAAAAGCCTCAGGGCTAAGGAAACTGCCAAGAAAGTGCAGAATTGGGAAGTGAAAAGAGTGGAGGTGTTGTGCTGGAGAATTAGTCAGGTAGATCTTGCAGCGCCTTGTAAGCTCCCTAAGGAATCTATTATAGCATTTAACCCAAGGGCAGTGGTAAGTCATTAAAAAGTTTTAGCAGATTTGTTTATTAAAATAAATATTCTGGTTATAGCATGGCAGTTGGTTTTCAGGAAGCATGAGGATGGAGAAAAGTTAGCAGATTCAATAGCTATAAAGTGTAATCAGCTGGATTTAGGGTTATTAGATATAGGAGTGAGGGAAAGAAAGGAATTAGTCATTTCTCGGTTTCTGGCTTGGGGAACCAAATAGATGATGGCGCCATTTCCAAAGAGAAGGGCTTCAAGAGGAGAAGCACAAGTCTCAGTGGAGGTAAGGGGAGATGATGAAGTCAAAATCATACTGGAAGTTTATAGGAAACCAATATTAGGTCGCAGATCTCCTGACTTAGTCTAAGTTCCTTTCTCCACCCTGATGGTTCTTAAACTTTGGTCTGCTTTACCAGACCTGCAAGGTCTGGTAAAAATATAGATAATGAGAGTACATCTATGTAGATTCTGATTTCATATATGTGGAATGCAGCCTAGATATCTGCGTTTCTAACAAGCATTTCTCTAGTCATTGTAAAGCTCACCAAATATTGAAAACAATTGTACTTCACCCTATACAGTAGCTGCCTATTTTGACTCATTTAAATTATCTTTAATCATTTTATAATTTTGTATTCCTACAAAAATAGATCCAACCTTCCACATACCACCAAAGCTTTCCTATTTCATAGGGCAGTCTATGCTTGGTTCAGGGAAGGGTACCAGGATAAAAAAGAGGCTATAGTGACTGAAAAAGGATCAGAAGTCTAGTGGTAATTATTGAGCACAGGTGGAAATTAATCCTAGGGTAAATATACTAGCTTCCCATACTTTGGTGGAAGGAAGAAGAGAAGAGGACAGATAAAGGAAAATTTTAGAATGTTTGTTACTATAGAAGGGGAGGAATAAAAGAAATGCCAGAGGGAGAACTGTGAGCACAGCAAAAATCACCATGAAAATATATGAAAAGCACACTGTTTTTTCATGATGTCTCCTAATATACCACAGTGTTACCTTTTTGTATATTAATTGATTTTTTAATGCTTTTTTCTTTGAATTTGATACAGGACATGCTAGGAGATTTGTTTACTCCCATAGAGACACCAGAAGCTCAAAACAGAGGCTTTCTTAAGGGACTGTTTGGTGGAAGTGGACAAACATTTGACAGAGAAGAGCTCTGTGAGTAAATTCCTGATTGTAAAAATGTATTGCAAAATAGAAGACATGTTTCTGTGTATGTGTATGTGTGTGTGTAACTTAATGTAATATGTGATCTCAAATTCTAGACTACATATTTTTTGCTTCTATCTTAAAGTTTGAATATTTGTTTCCTTCTGTACCAGAAAAATTATTTGCATTTACCAAACATGAAAAAAAGTGGTCACTTCATATTAGGAAATTGTGTAACAAAAATGATATATATAATTCATACAAATAATGAGCAAGCTAATAAATATCTCATTTACAAGTAGATCATACCTGCATGGCAATGTGAAGGTATTCAAAAAAGTCTGGAAAAAAGATTTTGAATCTGCCTGACTTTAATCACTGATGGAAAACAGATTCCTTATTCAGAATGTAAGATTTATCAATCCTACAGAATAAATTACTTAAAAAATCTACCAGTGAGACTTTGATAAACAAAATCAAAAGTATTACTGTTTATCAAAGTCTCACTGGTAGATTTTTATTAATTAATTAATTAATTAATTTATTTATTTAATTTGAGATAGAGTCTTGCTCTGTCACCCAGGCTGGAGTGCAGTGGCCTGATCTCGGCTCACTGAAACCTCTGCCTCCCGGCTTCAAATGATTCTCCTGCCTCAGCCTCCCAAGTAGCTGGGATTACAGGAGCCCACCATGCTGGGCTAATTTTTGCGTTTTTAGTAGAGAAGAGGTTTCGCTATGTTGGCTAGGTTGGTCTCAAACTCCTGACCTCAGGTGATCTGCCCACCTCACCCTCCCAAAGTGCTGGGATTACAGGCATGAGCCACAGCACCTAGCCTCACTGGTAGATTTTTAAATAATAGGAAGATACTAGGGAAAATTTTCAGAGAGAAGGTATGAATGTATTTTCTAGAATATCCTACCATCATTTGGTAGTATAGATCAAAATTCTCTTTCTCTGGAACTTTTAACTATGCAAAAACATCTAGGTTCCTTCATACAACAGAATATTATTTGGCCATGAAAAGGAATGAAGTACTGATACATGGTACAACATGGATGAACCTTGAAAACATCTTGCTAAGTGAAAGAAGCCAGACAAAAAAAGGCCACATATTGTATGATTCCATTTATATAAAAGGTCTAGAATTCAGAGAGACTGAAAGTAGATTAATGATTGCCAGGGGCTGAGGCAAGGAAGGAACAGGGAGTGACTGCCAATGAGCATGGGGTTTCTTTTTGGAGTAACGTATATGTTCTGCAATCAGATAGTGGTGATGGTCCTACAACTTTGTGAATACACTAAAAACAAGTGAATTGTACACTTTAAATGGATAAATGTTATGTGAATTATATCTCAATAAGGCTCTTATTTTTTAAAATTAGATTCCATCCACTCTTATTAAAAAAAAAAATCTAGAATCCATTCCAATATTACATCCTTGGGAATTCTAACTAAATTTCTGCCAAAATAGCTGTTTTTTTCTTAAAAAAAAATTTAAAAGACAGAATCTCACTTGGTTGCCCAGGCTTTAGAGTAAAGTGGCACAATCATAACTCACTGCAGCCTCAAACTCCTGGGCTCAAGTGATCCTCCTGCCTCAGCCGCCTGGGTAGCTAGGACTACAGGCACGTACTTCTATGCTTGGCTAATTTTGATAGCTGTTTTCAATTTAAAATATTTTTCTTTATTGAGCGCTGCTGTGGTGGTATGCACTTGTAGTCCCAGCTACTTGGGAGGCTGAGATGGGAGGATTTCTTGATGCCACGAATTCGAGTCGAGCCTGGGCAACACAGCAAGACCCTGTCTATAGAAATTTTTTTTCACTTCATTGAAATTGAATAAAACTGAGCTTTGTAGGTGATTGACAAATTCTTTTAGTCTTTTAGAAATCACATTTTTTTTTTTTTTGAGACAAAGTCTCACTCTGTCACCCAGGCTGGAGTGCAGTGGCATGATCTCAGCTCACAACCTCCACCACCCTGGTTCAAGAGATTCTTGTGCCTCAGTCTCCTGAGCAGCTGGGACTACAGGCGCGTGTTACCACTCCCAGCTAATTTTGTATTTTTAGTAGAGGCAGGGTTTCACCATGTTGGCCAGGATGGTCTGGAATTCCTGACCTCAGGTGATCTGCCTGCTTCAGCCTCCCAAAGTGTTGGGATTACAGGCGTGAGCCACTGTGCCCAGCCACAAATTTTTAACATATGTAACTTATATGGGTAAAAGTTATGTTTGTTTTATAAATCAAATTTTTAACATATGTAACCATCATTCATATATTCATATACCCCATTTTCAGTATTTACAGAGAGAGAGAGAGAGAGAGAAGAGAGAGAGAAAGAGAACCTGAGGCCTAGAAAGGCTTATATATGAAGGTGAACAGAGAAGTCTGAAATAAAAACTTAGGCAGAAATTTAAGCAAATGATCAGGCCTAAGCTTGGAAGAGACATTAATATGGCTTAAATATGAAGTCACATTATTTGAATATTCCAATTCAGCATCAAGAAATGCAATTATGTCATCTTGTATGGGACACACACACATACAAAAGGCCTATGATAACAATATATCTCACTGTCCCTTTCTTAGCATTTTTCTTAAGTGCTAACATCTCCAAACACATATATGACTCTCTTTTAAGGAGAATTATGACAGTAGAATGTAATATTAGTTCTTTGTCTTGGTGACAAGCTTGACTGTTTGAATTACTGACAAAATGTTTTAAATTGCTATTGCTTATATTCTCAGTTGGGGAAGCTTCAGCAGGAAAAGCATCCCGCAGCCTTGCGCAACACATTCCTGGACCAGGTAGTATAGAAGGGGTGAAAGGCGCTGCTGGAGGGGTGATGGGAGAGCTGACCCGTGCACGAATCGCACTTGATGAAAGAGGACAGAGGCTAGGAGAGCTGGAAGAGAAAACTGCAGGCATGATGACCAGTGCAGAAGCATTTTCCAAACATGCACATGAGGTAAACTGCCTAAGTAAATACAGACATCTTCATACAGGAGTAACTTTAAACATTTAAGCTCTGAACAAGAAAGCTTAAACAGATCCACATAAGTAATCCTGTATGAGAATCATGGTAGCCTGGATCTCTTCTAAGTATTATAATTCCCCCAATGCTTGAGAGATAAAAGGTTTTTTGCTTTTTTTTAAAAAAATACTTTAATGTATCGATACTTATTCACCTTAGGGAATAAAGAAAATTATCCATTGGTTCTCATACATCTGGGATCCACATCCTCCATTTTGGCTGAGTCATGAAAATCATTTTCTATCAGCTGAGTCTTTACAGCTTATTTTAAAATCTTTCTCATATGCACTTTATTTCACAAAATAAAAGAAGCCATTCAGTTTGATTATAAGTTTTGAGATTAGATTTGCATGATTAGCTCAAAATGGCCTTGCTTTAAATAGCACTTTTAAAGTATTTTAGCATCTTATGGTAGCTATTTTTTCTTTGCAGTTAATGCTGAAATACAAGGATAAGAAGTGGTACCAATTCTAACTCCTAAAGAAGCTGTGACTGCTTTGAGAAACCATATTCAGGGAAACCAAATTTATTCCCAGCATCACTATTCAACTGCTAGAAGGCAGTTTCTTCTACAAAATGTTCCATTTACAGTCAATCTGAAATTATCATAAAGGAGATGTATCAGAGACGCTGTACAACCCAAAGGCTGGAGCCCTGGTTAAAATCCCAAGATATGGCTGAATTTGCCTTTTCCCATGTGGAATGGAGCTATCATCTTGGCATGTCATTCGATAAGGATTTATATTTAGGAACTACGGGGAGTCCTCTTGATTTGAAAATTCCTGTACAAACAAAAGCATTAATGCACTTAATGAAAACAAATCTTTGCATGATAAATTAACATCTTAAGAGGAAAAGAAAAAAAAAAAGCATGTTGTGATAGAAGAAAAAAAAAGATTCATGGTAAACTATTTCTATCAATTGGGCCACACTCAACAATTTAAAAAATCTGCATTTGAAGATGTCAGTGCATTTCAAATATATTTGCCATACTCAACTGAAAAGGAAAACAAAACAAAACAAGAACCCAGAGTTTTCTCCTCATCATTTTACTAGAACATTATTGAATTCTTGTGGCAAGAGTCTGATTAATGTTCTCTCTCCATGTTTTACATCATTCACAGTTCTGTCATAATCAAATATTGCCAGTATAGTAAATTATTCCCAACACAATTATTTTCATTTCTATCACCTTCAGAATGGGTTGCTGTTTTTAGCACAAACCATGCAGGGTTGGGTCACCTCAAAGCATTTTCTTCAGCCTGGCTTGTACTCTATAGGGGAGTTGGTAGTAGGTTTGGGGAATCTATAGGAATAATAGTTAGCTATGAGAACTGACTTCACAAAAAGGGAAATTTCACACACCCCAATTTCAGTTTCTAAAGTGATATATTTTAAAAGCTTCATTTGTATCCTTGTCTGCCAGTTACACAGTATATTACTGTTCAAACCCAGTAGGGTCTGCAATCGAAAGGTGCTCTTGCAGCCTGATATTCACAAACCAAACCAGATAACCAAACTGGCCATTCTCTTTAGTGTGATTCAGTAAAACCTCAGTTAATGTTTTGGGAAAGGGATTCTGATTTATGACATTTCTGATTTACAAGGGCTTTCATTAGAAAATACCTTTCGGTTTGATACTTACCACTGGAAATCTTTATAAAATATAGTGATGTGTTTGCTATCTTGCCCTCAGTCATCATTATAGACAACAGAAATACATAAAGAGTTTAATGATACAAAATCAATATTTTTGTCACTAGGTCAAATAATATAAGCCACCAGATTATGTCAATAGATGCCAAACACCTGTCCCTTATTAAAAACTCTTTTAAAGTTGGAATAAAGAATATCCTTAACATGATACAAGGTATCTATCATAACTCACCAGAAAAGTACCAGAATCAAAACCAAATAGACACTACCATTTCACATGATTCTGGAAGTCAAAAGTTATAGGAATGTATATATACATATTCCAGGACCCATCCTGTAATATGTTGTTTATTCAAGAAAATTTTTAATTATGGTTTTGGCTTATTGCATTTTTGTTAATCAAGGTCTTATTGGATTTACATTTGTGTTAAGACTTCACAATTTTCCTGAATTTCAGGTTATTTCATTAGCCAAAAAAAAGGTATTTTTATTTCCTTTATAGTCTAATTTTTTGCCAGAAGTTGTACTTTCTAGCAAATGTTTCTAGTGGTACAATGTTCTCAGTAATTTTGAGAAGAACAAAGATAAGTGAAAGAGTTAAGATAATGTACACTAGGATAGCATTTCTCAGAGTCCTTGAATCCTCTTGTTAAAAAAGCCTGTGAATCTCCCAGACTCCTGTGAACAGCCTTATGGTAACAGAATCCAGCTTGGAAACACAGATATTACATGACTGTATAATGTATAGAATTATAAAATTATATGGTAAAAATATTAAAGAAACTTAAGATTAGGATCTAGAAAACACTAGTGGCCAAATTGCAATGTATTATTTGTACCATCAGTTTCAAAGACTTAGTTTTCTGATTTTCAGAACAAATACTTTATCATTTCTGTATTTTAAAAAAAACCTAAAAGAGTAAAATATTAGTTTATTTTAGAAATAATGAAATTCAGTCCAAAGTAGCAGTACCTTTGATGAGTATCTCTGAAGCCCTCAATAAGATTTGACTTGTTTTAACTTGATCTACATCGAGATTTCTCATAGCGGCACTATTAGCTGAAAGTCTTTATTGTGGGGAACTGTCCTGTGTATTGCAGGATGCTAGCAACATCCCTGGCCTCTGTCTACTAGATGCCAGTAGGAACCTCCTAGTAATGACAATCGAAATGTCATGGCCAAAATTTCTCCCAGTTTATAGCCACTATTCTACATCATACAAAGAGGTAGATTGTGTGAATATGTAATATATGTTGTATAAAACTGTACAATAAGTATACAATGTCTTAGCAAGAAAAATTATTATACCCAAAATTACATGTGTGGCTCATATGCAATAAAATACAATTTTGAAGAAAGCGTATAGGAATCAGTGAAAAATAACAACTACAGAATATTTTAAGGCACACAGAGAAAATATCAAAAAGGACATTATAGTATTTCACTGTAGAAGTGCTTAAAACTTTGGTCTCAGTGAATAGATCAAAAGTTTATAATTAGCACACCAACTGGAAGTAAACAGGTGCTTCTAAAATGCTTGAAAAGAAAAGGCTCTTTGAAGTAGTTTAAACGTGTCTTTCAAAATTGTTTTTATAAGCCTTTCCTTAACGTAAGGGTACTTCATCTCACAAACTCCTGGTTAGTGGAATCCAAATTAATGAGGTTTTACTGTATCAAAATTATTTTTATAATTCAAAGAGACAGCAATAAGAAGAATCTAATGTGGATGTGATTTTTCTCTTTGAACATTTCTGTTCTGTTGCACTGACCTTAGCGCGCGCACACACACACACACATATCGCCACCACTATCATCATCATCTTATCCTCACCTTTAGAAAATGAGTACTGTTGATCCATGGAATCCTTTGCATAGTCTCATCTTTCCTATCTTTCTTCTATTCTGGAACATAAGAAAAATACTCCTAGTAACGTGGACAATGATACAGAAAGTGACTCTGAGCCTTAGTTACCATCAAAATTACACTTTATCTGCTAAAGCGATATCAGAAGATAAGGCTTGCAAACCACAGTCCCAACAAGTTGACCTTGTCTCCCTATGACTTCCTCAAAAGATAAGGCCTTTTTAGTGTTACAGCAGAAAATGGGCCTTTTCATTTATTCATCTATGAGAAGCTAGAAGTACTTCTCCGATAATAACGTGAGCAATAATCCCTACCTTGAAATCATCCATTAATCTTGGAGTTTGGAGGGAGGGATGATTGATTCCTCATTGGTTTTAATCGCCTACAAAAGCAGTACTACTGACTTTGCTTCTTACACTTCACTGAGCCCCAGACTTTAGGGCCCCAATCACTGTCAAGATCACTGTCCGACTGGAACTTTGGAAGGACAGTGACAGAACTGAATGAGATGTTTTCCAGTGATTCAGTCATAAAGATAATTCTTTCAAATATTTTGAAAGTGACTCTCAAATTAATAAATCAAAATCCAACTATTTCCCCTCAAAGTTGTTAGGGATCTGAAAGGAAAAAGTTTACTGTTGGAGTCCCTTTTTATGTGACCAATGTACCAGTTTTAAAGGTACCATCTATACTTTACCTACATGAAGGGATCACCATGACTTTGAGAGAAAAAAGAATCAGATTAGGCCTAAGATTGGTTGAAGATTAAAATAGACTCTTATGTTCAAGCAGAAGGGAAAAATGAAGCCAATCTAGAAAAGTAAGCTAAAAATCCTCTCCTTGGCTTAGGATCACTGGGACAAACTGGGAGTATATCTGTGTGATTACACCCTGCTGCTATGAGATAAAAGAACTGTAACCTGACCATGTTGGCTCACACAGGGCAATGCCAAAAGAAGTCAAAATGTATCAGGTCTTGGTCTTTGTGTCAGGAGAAACGTGGTAGCTTTCATAGCTTCTTCCTCTGTCCTCTGTCACGCAACTCCATTTTTGGCTGGGTACTATTTCACATGCACACTGTCGTGGGTGCCAGAAATACTTGTGGTGTACTTGGTTTGAGCAGTACCTCTAATATGCACCATTCCAGGGAACATAGTTGTTAACATAACAAGTTTAGTGTGTGTATTTGCAGACAACATAGCCCTGAAAGCATGAAATGTAGAATAGGTAAGGTCTGTCTCAGAAAAGGAGAAGGAATTACCAATTTGGTGCAAGAAGATTGTGGTGAGGAAGGACATGGGAGCCACAGTGAAGTGAAAGAGGCTTTAAGGAACCAGAGGCACAGATGCTTTGATTTCCATATTTATCTAGAGGAGTGATTCTCAACCTTGGCTCTACATAAGAATCACCTCAGGAAATTTTAAAATTCCCAATTACATTAAAATCATTTGGAGTGGGAACCAGATACCAATATTTGTGAAAGCTCCAAGGTGGTTCTAATGTCCAGCCAAAGGTGATTATCACTGCTTTATGGCCAACTAAGGAAAACTTGTTTGTTTGCCTTGGCTTGTGCTCCAGCCCCAGTTCTGAGTGGTCAGGGAAGGCAAGATGTAAGATATTGTAATGGTATTTATTCTCTATGTGTCACAGAACAAAAGTATTTGGGAACTTCTGACCAGGCAATGCCCCATTAACTCTTAATAACCGTCTTTGTGATATTCTCGTATGTGACTTGTCCATCAATTATTCCAATTAAAAGGTCTGTTTTTTTTCAACTGTCTTACACGTGACATCACAAGATACCAGAAGTAGCACAGTATATACAACAGCATATAAAGCTAAGTGGAAAACTAATTCTTCATATTTAGACAGTGGAAATTCTCAAAACAATCATTTGCTAAATTAGGTCCAAATTTATTATTCATTCTTCTTCTGGAGGAGACATGGGTACCAGGTACCTGTTCTGTTGTAGGTATATTTCACTGGACTTTGTCTTGGCAAAAGGAAGAACAAATCTTCCTTTTGATTGTTATCTCAATCAAAAGCTCCCAGGGCCACTTGGATTTATTTTCTTAGTCTTTGGACATGTGTTTAAAGGAAAAGAATACCTGTAACTTGCTATATGACATCCAGTGCCCTGAAAGGTGCTTACACCTTCAAAAAAGGAAAATCCAGCCTATCAAAGGCAGTAACGCATACTGAGAAGAAATTCAGAGTTATCGCCCTCATACTGCTTTCCCTCTGCTGTTGGCCCACCCTTCTTGACTGCAAAGCCAGAAAATAAACTAGGTGGTGGTTTTGGACAATTGTACACAGGATCAGAATCTCTAATAACCTATAATTTTTAGTACTTAATTATGTGATGTTTTATTCTAGGAAATAAGAAACAGATGACATCATTGATGTATCTTTCTTTCATCTTCAGAATTTTTGCATCTTTTCAGAAAATGACAAATTACTATTTTTCTGTTGCACTCAGCAATTGTGACTATACTTAACAAAATTCTTGTAGTCTGTAGAGATATCAATAAAATTGTATATGTTTGTACATAGATGCTCTCTTATGTCATGATGTCATGCACTAATGATTTTTGCCAAGATTACATATGGACAGAGGTAAGACCCATTTATAACACTATGAACTATGGTTTTGCCAAGTGTAATTGTTTTCAAAAGGCAGGGAGGGGGTGGGAGAGCAATGTACACCAAATCTATCAAATACAACTTTGCAAAACTCACACGTTTTGCTAGAATTTATTAATCCAATAGCCATTCAAAATCTCCATCAATTTGAGGAAATGTGTTACTTTTTGTTGGAAGAATTTAAAGAAACTTTTGACCATGTTGATTGAAGTTCACCTTCAGTGAAGTACAAGTAAAAATAATTTGTTAATAATGCATCAAACAAAACCAACGTGGATAAGATGTACCTACAAATTCAACATGCAGACCTTACTTCCTCACTTCTTTTCAGCTCAGGCTTTGTCTCCATCCAGGCAGAAAAATTAAGCTACTATGGGCTTATTCCAGCTCTTAGTAGTTCTGATAAACACTCATTAACTCAAGACCTCCAACAGTTCTCTGAAGAGTGTGCTCTCCTGCACCTCTGGCTTTCATAAGCACAGTTAATTCCTCTCCAGGCACTTTCCCCATATTTATCTATACTCTGGCTGTAAACACTGACTTTATTCTTCCAAATCCTGTCTAATCTCAGGAAAATTTCCCCACCACAATTTTCTCCTAATTTTAGTTCCATATAAAATGGAAAAAAACAGCCAACCAACTCTAGGCTAAAAAACTTGTTGATTAAAATACAAATATGCATACTGACACTTTAAAATACAAATTATTTTCAGAATTTTCTCAATCAGAATTTCTTCAAAGGGATCCATTTACCTTATTTTTGAATTACAATAACTCAAGCTTGAGATACTTGCATTCAATATATGAAATACTGATTCGACTTCCTTTCTTCCTCCTTCCCTTCCTTCCTGTTTCTTCCTCACCCCCTCCTCCCTCTGTTCCCTGCTGCCCTTTCCTCTCCTCCTTTCCTTTCTCCTTTCTTTCCTTTCATTCATTCACTCCAAAAGTCAGCCACACTCAAAAAAGTTGGTGATGGCATTGCCATACAAAGACTGCATTAGGAAACAGCCAACAGAAGACAGCACTGGAGTGAAGTGGCAGGGTCAGCCCTTCAGTGGTCAGTGATGGTGTGTGATGTTGGCATTGGAACAGGGCAGAAGGCAGCCCAGTGGGGTCAGGAGGTTGGCTACATACAGGGCATTGAACAATTAACAAGAATACTGATACTATGGGAGCCAGGTTTCTCACTGATGGAGAACAAAGAAAGGAAAAATTAAAAGGGAAAGCTAGAAGAAACCCTAGAGTATTAGATTAGAATTGGAAGTATCAGTGTAAATTTTTATATATATATAAAGTGTATATATAATGTATACAAATATACATGGGTATCGCTACATACTTTACATACATATGTGATAATAAAGATGTGTGTGTGCACACGTGCCTGCATAGTACGTATATATTTCCTAATTCTGCACACCAAGAAGACAGGGAGCAAACCCCTCACCCCCTGGAGCAATGAGCACAACTAGTGCCTGGATATTGATTTTTCCAATTACTATTCTCTGCTAAAAGGAACTGGAGTTCTCTGAAGAAATGTCTGATTTTAAGGTTAGAACATTTTTGTGTCAGAAAATAAAGTACTCAAAGAATAGGGACATGTCAAAAGGACACAGCAGCTACCTTAAAGGCTACACAGGACAAATCAGGTATAATTTGAGCATCAAGGCCAGGTGCAGTGGCTCACACCTATAATCCCAGCACTTCAGGAGGCCAAGGGGGGAGGATTGCTTGAGACCAAAAGTTCGAGACCAGCCTGGGTAACATAGCAAGACCCTGTCTCTACCCAAAATAATAATAATAATAATAATAATAATAATAATAATAATAGCAAAAAGAGAAACAAAGCCACTGGGAAGCTCAAACTGGGTGGAGTTCACAGCAGCTCAAGGAAGCCTGCCTGTCTCTGTAGACTCCACCTCTGGGGACAGGGCACAGCTAAACAACAACAACAACAACAACAAAAAGCAGCAGAAACCTCTGCAGACGCAAACGACTCTG
>NW_016803631.1:901398-914892 GCF_001698545.2 Rhinopithecus bieti | reverse complement strand
CTATAAAGACACATGCACACGTATGTTTATTGCGGCACTATTCACAATAGCAAAGACTTGGAATCAACCTAAATGTCCATCAGTGACAGACTGGATTAAGAAAATGTGGCACATATACACCATGGAATACTATGCAGCCATAAAAAAGGATGAGTTTGTGTCCTTTGTAGGGACATGGATGCAGCTGGAAACCATCATTCTCAGCAAACTATCGCAAGGACAGAAAACCAAACACAGCATGTTCTCACTCATAGGTGGGAATTGAACAACGAGATCAGAGATCACTTGGACACAGGAAGGGGAACATCACACACTGGGTCCTATTGTGGGGAGGGATGAGGGATTGCATTAGGAGATATACCTAATGTAAATGATGAGTTAATGGGTGCAGCACACCAACATGGCACATGTATCCATATGTAAGAAACCTGCACTTTGTGCACATGTACCCTAGAACTTAAAGTATAATAATAATAAAAAAAGAAACATAGTACAGGTAAATATGGCAAAAGAAAGAATGATTTATCTTCCCTCTTACTGCTGCCATCTCTGCCTTTCTCACCCCCCAAAAAAAACTATGTCTCTTATGCATTAATAGTCAACTACTGATAATGCATTACACTTTCTAAAGCAACTATCTTTTTTTCAGTATTCTGATTAATAAACATAAAAGAGCTCTTCTGGTAACTGATTAAGAATATAATTAGTGCTTTCTATGAACAAGCTATGGAGTAACTAAATAAGGGACATGGGTTTCTGACACTCTTAGACCAACTACAATTTTTAAGAAAACAATTGTTGATATAAAGTTTCTCATAAATTCACTTTATTTCAACAGCAAAAGATCAGCTCCACCCCTCTGATTGGGATCACAAAGTACAGTCTTTTCAGCATGGGTTTTCTCACCATGGCACAAATAGAAAGAGGCACTTAAGGGGCTGATAAGGGGGTATTTTCTGTCTCTGGCAGTATTATATTTACCTGCAATAAAAACATCTGATCTTACAGAACAGGATACCTCTTGAAGAGGTATAGTTTATTTTATAATATGTAAGTATTCCAAACACATTCACTGTATGAATTAGGGAAGGAGAAGCAATAAGAAACATTTCATGAATATTCCTTCCTAGACTCCAACTATACCAAGTCTTACCACTTTATAGAATTCATAATTTATTAGCCAATACTATTTTAAAATACTATTTCAGTACTCTAAAATTGATATTAGAGGAGAAAAAGTCACACACAATGCCTAACACCACCAGGGTGAAACCAAATCTTTATCTGCCTGTGGCTCCTGTCGAGGTCGATAGAGGCAGCAGCTTCATTTTCTTCATAGTTTACCCAGATAGAGGAGGAGCCAAAGTGCTAAGTGCATATTTCAAGCATCTGTTCGGAATATGTTTAAAGCCACAGTAAATTACAAAAGGCAAATTCATAGATGCTCTTTGAAAGTGAATGTAACTATTATTCTTGGTATTTTACTTCCCCCACTCTTCCAGAAGATGCTATAAAGACAGACCCTAATATATAGTTTGAAACTCTCACTATAAAATCACTAGGCTAAGTCTATTAAGACTTGAAAGTTTGTTTTCCTGAGGTAGGTGAAAGGGTAATCTCTGTTCTTTCCAGATGACTGTATCTGCACAGGCTTCCCTGGAAGGACTTCATCAGCAGCACAGTTACACATCAAAGTCCTTCAGCTCTCCCCAGCTGGCACCTATTTTCACATTCACTTTCAATTTCACAGACAGTTTTACAGCACTTTCCATTTCATTCTTGACAATCTGAGCTACCTAAGGGAAAAGAAAATGAGGTTAACAAACTCTCTGCTCAGTCAAAGAATGTTTCCCAAGTCACCCCCTGAGCAGGTTATAAACCAGACTGGAGCTCTTCACCCAATGGTGCTTAAAATGCTAAATCAGGAAAATAAAATAAAATAAATACATAAAAAGATATCTCGAACTCTTCTTCACTGATGAGCAGTAGTTTCTGAAAGTTTTTGCTAGAATGCTTGGAGCTTGGAAACCCTCAGGGAAAGACTCCAAATTTTTGTTTAATTCCTCCAAGATAAAACATCTCTGCATTGGCAATTTCTTCACTTATCAAGAACTAGTACAAAATGGAACACTCTTAGCAACTTTTCTACCTGTAAGGACTCAATATTTATACAGCCATCCTGGGGCTAGGGTAGAGTTCCAAAATCCTCATGCATAGGAAAAAAAGCTGTCAGCCTGACAATACAGTGTCTTGGCTTCCTATAGAATGGACACAAGCATTGCAAAAATACCTGAACAACATCTTCTTCTGATACTTCATACAGGAGTTCATCATGGAGTTGAAGGATGAAAAAGCCTCCTCTGACTGGGCAGAACATCCCTTGCAGTTTTCTCTTTCGTAACAATCCTGCTTCATGAAAAAGGAGCAAAACTGATCAGCATGTCGCTGAGTCATAGGAGAATGTTTTTAGAGATTCTGACTAACTCTGAGGAATGTTAATGAAAAGATTAGAACACACAAGATTAAGAACTATCAGGAAAATAACTACTTGCTGGTTGCTACCTATCCTAACTATCCAGTGTAAACTCACCAACTTCCTCCCAGAAAGGAGTCTCCCGAAGAAGTCAGTAAATGGGGTGTGAGGAACTCTGCTCCAAGCTCTAGTCCAACTTATTTCTCACGAATAACTAACATTTTCTCTTTCCATGGAGTCCCCCTACCACCACCTGAGTAATAGCACCAGGAAGGTATGGGGCCTGATTCCTGCCCCAGGAAAGCAATTAATATTGTTATGCAGTGTTTCTTAAGGGGGACACCCCCTCACGTCTTTGTATGGCCGGAGTGTCATCATGATAGAACTGGTGCTTCCCCAGTTGAACCGTACACACTCTAAACAAGTAATTCTAAACCTAGGCTCCCAAAGTGGACTTCAGAGACTACATAAACCCCTCGCGGTTATATATAAGAGTCTACGTCTGTACGTTTTTCTGTGGAGATAATACATACCTTCCAGTAGCTGTAACTTCAAAATATATACTAGACTTAGTTACTATTTCCCCAGTAGCTGGACCTAGTGGTAGAGATTATGCCCTTCTGCCCAAAAAGATAAAGCTCCACATGAACACCTTTACTGGAACTGCCTTTACTTGTTTGCTTAAACCTCACAGCAGACATCTTCCTTTCTGTTGTCCAAATTCCCTACTTATCTTCCAGGTCCAGCATGAGTACCCTCTCCCTCCGTATCTGGTGCTTCCCTCAGAGATAGAGTTCTTCAACTGTCACTATCTGCAGTGCCAGTTTGCTCAGAGGTGGCTCTCACACAGTAAGCAAACAAAAGCACCTGAGGCTGGAGCAAGCTGCTTCCACACTAGGACTGCAAAGGCTGTACCTCTGTTTACCAGATCGGCTGAAATCTGATCTGCCCCATGAAGCTACACTTGGCTCACACCATTGACTGTCTGGATGCTCTAGCTTTCTGATGACCATGGCTTAGACCTCTTGATTTCCCTTGGCTACCTGGCTTCTGACACAGAATGCCATGATGCTCTTGTTCCCATGTGGTCTGTTTCCTCAAGCTCACCTTCCTTTCATCCCACTGACCTAGCACCACTTTAAGCTGGCATGACACCATGAAGCCATCCTTAGTGACAGAGTCATATCGCCTTCCAATGACTCTTAAAGTCATTATTGTCTGTATGCTCATTTTGACATTTATCACTCTGCTGTGTGGAATTAATAAAAATACTTTAGTCAAGTATTACACCTTCCTCTCCTTTCTTAAATAGACCTTAAATTTAAACATAGATTGTTAACTTTTATTTCTAAATCCCCAAAGCACACAGCACAGTATTACTCCCCAAATAACTTTAATTATATTCTCTCTCTATTAAATATAAATGTGTATGTGTGTGTATATACACACATAGTCCCACACTCAAAATGAACGAGGGGTCTCAGATATTGTGCAGGGGACTGATGACAAAAATAATAATCCTCACTTAATGAGAAAATAAACTTCTGTATCTACATATTTTCGTACGTAAGTGAACACGTTATAACTGACTGTATTATTCTCTATAACTTGTATGTATGTCTCTTCTAGAAATAGCAAATCTTATCCTCAATAACTGACCACCACCTTTTTGCCCCATCTCTAGCAGCTTTTTCTTCCTCTGTATGCACCAAACCTTAATTTCTTCCCAGGAAAATTTAAAACATGCCTCCTGGCTGGGCACGATGGCTCACGCCTGTAATCCCAACACTTTGGGAGGCCAAGGTAGGCAGATCATTTGAGGTCAGGAGTTCTAGAGCAGCCTGGACAACGTGGTGAAACCCCTTCTCTACTAAAAAAAAAAAAAAAAAAAAAAAATTTTTTTAAATTAGCCAGGCGTGATGGCATACTATTGCAATCCCAGCTACTTGGGAAGCCGAGGCAGGAAAATCCCTTGAACCTGGGAGGCAGAGGTTGCAGTGAGCTGAGATTGTGCCACTGCACTCCAGCCTGGGTGACACAGTGAAACTCTGTCTCAAAAAAAAAAAAAATGTCTGCTGTCACGGTTTGACAATCTCAGTGACAGTGAAATAGTATTTAAAGCAGAACTATGGACATGTGACAGAAGAAAAAAAGAAAATTTCACTGTACTTGTTAGTACAAGAAATAATTTATCCAAGCAATAAAGCGAAAACTCAGGGAAAATATTCTGAAAATAAGAACAAGAAAACAATGTCAGCAAAGTAACATATGTGATAAAGAGATCAAGAGTATATTCTAAGACCAGAGAACACTGAAGGTCATAAATAGGAAAATCAACATGTTCTTAAAATATGGTCTGAAGACCACAGAGGATCCCAAAATCTGCAGTCAAAATTACTTTCATAATAACACTATGAGGCTATTTGCCTTTTTCAGTTTCATTTTCTTATAAGAGCACAGCTCACAGGTGAGTTTGTTATTACTTAAATGCTCATGTTTTAAAATTCCATTTTAATTTATAATATGGTAAATATATAGACATAACCCACAAAAACAAGAGCTCTTTGAAATCCTTAATGATTTCTAATAGTCTAAAGACATCGTGAGACCAAAACATTTGAGAACTGTTGAGAAATAAAATAAAAAATACTTCCCATTTATATTTCCAATATAATTATTCTCACCATGTCACAGCATAGGACTCATCTATGAACAAACCTGTTCGGTCACTTTGGAGCATACCCTCTCGATGGCCATGGGATTTGAAAGTTGAGTGGAAGGTCTCTAATTGCTTCTGAATGTTAACTGTGGCTATTTTGACAATATCAGCTGCCGATCCTTGGACTGTTGTGTTTATAGCTTGACGCTCAGCCTATAAAAAACAATTAACAGGTGCTCCACCAGATATGCCAACATGGTTTCATACCTTCCTTCAGTGTCCACAGATCAGTGCTCACATTAGCAGCCAGACTGGAAAGCTGGACTGAGATGTGACCCAGAACACCAACTATCAGGATGCATCCTAAGAATAACAACTATCATGATCCAGGGCTCTAGATTCTGGGGTTTCCACATTAGGGCAGACAAAAATATAAGAAGGTCAGATTGCTTCAGCTTAGGTATCTCGACTACTTAGTTAGGATCCAAAAACTACTTTGCACTTAGAATGTATTTGGCTCATCAGTGTTCTGGCTGTTCTAGGCATCATTCTAAAAGATCTACTCCTCAAAATAATCTTAATCCTAAATAAGTAGAATATCATTCTTTGGGATGTGGGTTGGAATGTCCTAAGCACACCCTCTATACCAATGGCCTCTTGGTCTTATAGAGTTTGAGCCCAGCAAGTATGGAGCCCTCTGATGTGAATCAGAGCTTTTCATGGGCTGCTGAGGCAAATCCTTAGCAGCTAGTGAAAATGCACATCCTAGATCCCTGGGTATTCAGTTATAACTTCCTTGAAATGATTGCTGCCAAGTGCTTCTTGGCAGGAAACCATGCCTACTAAAATTAATCATCTTGGAAGAGTAGAGGAGGCAGTTTAGGTTAATATCCAGGTGTAATCTATATATGAATATCATTCTCAGTGCCCCAAAATGTCTCAGAAAATGAAAAAGGTCTACTCCAGGGATGGGGGGTCAATGTAACATGAGAGGTATTCTCTAGTCCTCTGTCACCTGAGCTGTACCCAACTTGTAGTATATGAAATGCCTGTAATCTCAGCTACTCAAGAGGCTAAGGCAAGAGGAACAATTGAGGCCAGGAGTTTGAAACCAGCCTGGGCAACACAGTGAGACCCTGTCTTTAAGAAAAACAAAATAAAACAAAAACCTCTCTCCGCAACTAAAATTACTAATGAGAAGGAGAAAAGGCCACACACAATGTGGGAGAGAATATTTTCTACACATGTAACCAGTAACAGGTTCCTACAAATTGATAAGAAAAAATGCAGAAAACTCAACAGAAAATTTAAAAAGAAAGGCAGAATAGGTACTTACCCATGAAAAAATAACTAAATGGCTAATAACACATTTATAAGGCTGCTCATTTGTAAGGTTACCTCACTAGCAGCCAAGGAAACACAAATTAAAACTACAGCACACTACTTTATACCCATCAGAATAGCTAAAATTATATTAGCTTAATAGCGAGTGTCGACAAGAATGCAGAGCAGTGAGGACTCACATACTCTTACGATGGGAGGACAAACTGCTGTAATCTCCACAGAAAACAATTTGGCTTTATCTACTGAGTTGAAAATACGCAGCAATCCTACCACTGTGTCTTTACCAAACATAAATGCATGTATATGTGCACCAAGAACCTTGTACAATCATGTTCAAAAACACAATAGTTGGCCGGGCGCGGTGGCTCAAGCCTGTAATCCCAGCACTTTGGGAGGCCGAGGCGGGCGGATCACGAGGTCAGGAGATCGAGACCATCCTGGCTAACACGGTGAAAACCCGTCTCTACTAAAAAAAAAATACAAAAAACTAGCCGGACAAGGTGGCGGGCGCCTGTAGTCCCAGCTACTCGGGAGGCTGAGGCAGGAGAATGGCGTGAACCCAGGAGGCGGAGCTTGCAGTGAGCTGAGACCCGGCCACTGCACTCCAGCCTGGGCGACAGAGCGAGACTCCGTCTCAAAAAAAAAAAAAAAAAAAACCACAATAGTTTAGCTTCAGACTGAAAACCCAAGTTCTTATCAAGAGAAAAATAGATAAATTATGGTATATTCATATAACAGTATACAGCTGTTCCTACATGAAACAACAAGAATGACTTACCCACGTAATTTTGAAAGAAGCTAGATACAAAAATATACATATATGATATATATGGAGCTCAAAAAAATACAAAACAAAACTACAGTGTTAGAAGTTATAATAGTGGCTATTTCTGGGAAAGCGATGGGTGATAAGGAGGATGCATGAGGGGCGCTTTTGGGGCACTGCCAATATTCTGTGTCTTGCCCTGAGTGGTAGTTACACAGGTGTAGCTCTGTGATAATTTAGTGAAATCTACATTCTCTATGTGTGAGAATGTACTTTTCAGTACAACAAAAGTTTGAACAAAAGCAAAAACCAAAACAAACAAAAACCAAAAAACAACCTGGTTATGTTTACTCTATTCCTAATTCAGAGGGCTGGAATTTTTTCCCTCAGCAGCAACATGATTAATCAGAACTTTAACACTGAAGTATTTGGCATGAAAAAGTCTTATTACTCTCTCACATCTTCAGGTGCAATAATATTAATTTTCACAAACATATGATTCATTTACATTAATAACTATATATTCCATGTTTTATCATGTAAATTCCAGAAAACATAATCAATTCCTATTAGATCAAGTCCAAATTTCTCAGCCTGCCATTAAAAGCCTTCTGTTATTTAGAAGAAGCCTTTTAGTCTCCTAGCTAGCTTCCAGCTGGCTCCATCTATCCAGGAGAAAATTATCTACCCCTGCATGACAACTCAAACTCTCCATTCCTACCAGTTTGGCTTCTAGCCAGTCCTCACTCAGTTATCCTTTCTCATTCCCAACAGCCTAAACTTTAAATAGCCTTCAAGAACCTGTTTAAGTCTTTCCTTCTCCCTGAAACCTAAATAATTAAGTATATCGATGATGTTTTCATATATATTTTTTTTGTTTGCATTATCTCTTCCAAGACTTAAAACTTAGGTTTCCTAGTCCATCAACTAAAGTTACTAGTTCACTTAGAGATATGGTAAAAGCCTGATAAATATCTGATATTTGCATGTGGATATATGAGAGGCTAGAGAGTAAAGAAGTAACAAAAAGCCAACTATTCTTTCACAGTCCCTAAAAGTATTAATGCTCGGAAGGTTTTGAGCTCCAGACAGAAGTTTAGCTGGGTATTTTCACTACATGCAATGTCTAATGAGCACTAAAACACAAAGTGATGGGTGAAGGGCAAAAAACATCTAGTTAAAATAGGAAGATTTGAACTATACTAGAAGCTTAAATACTCAGGTACACAGAATACTTTCATGAATCCCAATGAATTCAGAGAGACTTAAACATAATTTGAGCAAATATCAATAAATCTTTTAAATGCTGTTAAAAATAACCTTATTCACTATTTGGGATATCCTAATAATCTCTGACGAGATAGTTTTTTTTTTTTTAAACATAGGGTTTCATTCTGCCACCTAGACTGGAATACAGTGGTTCAATCATGGATCACTGCAGCCTCCAATTCCTGGGCTCAAGCAATCTTCCCACCTCAGCCTCCCAAGTAGCTAAGACTACAGGCATGCACTACCTCAGTCAGCTAATTTTTTTTTTTGTAGATATGGGGGTCTCACTATGTTGCCCAAGCTGGTCTCAAACTCCTGGGCTCAAGCAATCCTCCTGCCTCAGCCTTCCAAAGTGCTGGGACTACAGGCATGAGCCACCGTGCCTGGCCAGACAGTGCTTTTAAAATAAGCAAACAAGCAGAATGAACCAAAAATTAATCAAAATTTAGTGACTGGCTAAACTCTGAGGAATGTTAGCAATTTGGTATGATATGATAAATTAATATATGATATAGGAAACGAATAATTAGCAAATGTAAAAGTTAAGTTTATTTACAACTTACTACCTAAGCTAATAAATAATTGGTTTACTGCAACAGAACATTTAAAGTATTATTAAGTAAAGACACGTTTACATTAATCCCCCAGACTCTGTTCAGCAAATACTGGCATGTGCCATCACTTCAGAAGTCCTTAATGAAACCAATGGTTGACTTTGTCTACACAGAAGATACAATTAATATGCCAGTAATCCCTAAAATGGACATTTGTAGTATTTACTCTCCTGAAAAAGTACATGTCATTGAAATGTTAAGTTAAAATTCCTAAAAAATTTCAACATACGTGAGCTTTATGATAAGGGTTGTCGTCTTTGATTCCTGGTAAATATCTACGCCTTCCCAAAATGGTCTGAACAAACCCATCTCTTTTACAATTTTTCACTGTCTCTCTCATGAATTGATTAATCCCTACAAAGAAAATACAGAAATAATTAATTAGAACCGAAGTATATCCTTCACTTTATTCATTGGTTTAAATATAGCAAAATATACCAAAACCCCACCATGATTCTTAACATTAATATCATATCATCAAACCAGGCATACAAACTTTCACCTTTTCTAGACTCAAAAAGTTCGAAATAAAAGAGACTTTAGAAATGAAATACTCTAACTCTTTGGGTTTTTTTGTTTTTGAGACAGGATCTTGCTCACTCTGTCACCCAGGCGGGAGTGCAGTGGTGCCATCACGGTTCAGTGCAGCCTGGATCTCCCCAGGCTCAGGTGATCCTCCCACCGCAGCCTCCTGCGTAGGTGGGACTACAGGCACCACATCACCGTGCCAGGATAATTTTTGTATTTTTTGTAGAGATGAGGTTTCGTAATGTGGCCCAGGCTGGTCTCAAACATCTGAGCTCAAGCGATCTGCTCACCTCAGCCTCCCAAAGTGCTAGGATTATAGGTGTGAGGCACTGTACATGGCCTTTGTTTTTTGAGTAACAACAACAAAAACAAAACATAAAACTAAAAATTCCAGAACAGGGCAGATATCTAAGTGTTTTTACTCCAGGAGCTTAAGATTATTCCCCATCACTTTTCACAAGTTTCTGTTGATTGTGTGAATCCCCTTTTACTCTCTCATCTTATTCCTAGGTTTAAAACATTTCAATAGCTCCTTGTTACCATCTACACTATGATCCAAAGTAGGACCTTGCTGAAATTAATGCATGAGTTTGATAAATATTTCACTAGGAATAAACATGACCCACTTCTTAAAATTAAAAAAGACTATGTGTAGTGTAGTATTCAAACGTATTCATATTTCCTAGACCAGCATTCATCCTTTGCAATCTGGGTCGGTCATTATGTCTTAAGCATCTCCAGGATGAATCCTTTGCTGTTGGCAATATGTGATCAATAGCATGGGAACTTCCAAAAGCCATCAGACTCTCATCTTTTTCTGTTTAAGAATTACTGTGATATTTTCGGGTGAAGAGGAAAGAAAATGGTGAGATTTAGGAGGCTGCACCTCTACAAAATCTCTTACCGAACTCTGATGAGACCTCCAAATACTCAAAGAGCTACTTTAAAAAACAATCAGTGCTGAGGTATAATTTACATGCAACAAAACACACTCACTTTAAACAGTTTGAGGCATTTTAACAAATGTACACATCCCTGCAGCTACTACTACAAGATACGAAACATGTTCATCTCCCTTTACAGTCAGGCCCCATGATCACCCTCAGAAACTCACTCATCTGCTTTATGACACTCTTAAGAGTTTCATGTTCATGAATATCATACAAATTGAATGACACTGTATATGTTCATTTGTGTTTGCCTTCTTTTGCTAAGAAAAACATTTTTAAGAACCATCAATATTGTACTGAGTATCAATATTTAATTACTATTCTTGATCTATACTATTCCGTTGTGGACGTATAACAAAATTTGTTTATACATTTTGCTATTGATAGACGTGTGGCCTGTTCTCAGTATCTGGCTGTTGTGAATAAAGCTGCTATAATATTAATGTATGAGCCTTCCTTTGGACATGCTTTCATTTTTCTTGCGCAAATACCTGATAGTAGAATTGCAGGGTTATATAGTTAAATGGATGTTTAACTTTATTCAAAAGAGCCATACTGTTCTCCAAAGTAGTTTTACAATTTTACAATTAAATGAACAATGTAAAAGATGGTGTTTTTAATATTGGCCATTCTAGTGTTTTTGTAAAACATTCTCTTTGTTTTCTGGCATCTCAATTTGCTTTTGCTTGATGACAAATAATGACAATGTTTAATATGGTCATTCATATTTTTGGAAAGTGTCTCCTCATATCTTTTGACCTTTAATTTATCAGATTGTTGAACTTCTGAGCATTGAACAGTAAAAGTTCCTTCTGGATATACATCCTATGTTCAATAGAAGTACTGCAAATATTTCTTCCTAGTCTGTACCTTGCTTTTACATTTTTCGTAATTTTTTTATTTTTGTGGGTACATAGTAGGTGTACATATTTATGGGGTACATGAGATATTACGACGCAGGCATGAAATGCATAATAATCACATCAGGGAAAATGGGGTACCCATCACCTCAAGCCATTTATCATTTGTGTTGCAAACATTCCAAGTATACTCTTTTGGTCGTTTTTAAATGTACAATTTATTATTATTAACTATAGTCACCCTGTTGTGCTAGCAAATACTAGTTCTTAGTCATTCTAACTACTTCTTTGTATCTATTAACAATGCCCCCCACCCCCAATACCCTTCCCAGCTTCTGGTAACCATTATTCTACTCTCTATCTCCATGAGTTCAATTGCTTTAATTTTTTGCTGAGTGACAAATAACTGAGAACATGTGAAGTTTGTCTTTCTGTGCCTGGCTTATTTCTTTTTTTTTTTTTTTTTTTTTTATTATACTTTAAGTTCTAGGGTACATGGTGCATAAACGTGCAGGTTTGTTAACATGTATACTTATGCCATGTTGGTGGCTGCACCCATCAACTCGTCAGCAACCCATCAATTCATCATTTATTCTTGTATAACTCCCCAATGCAAGCCCTCCCTCCTCCACTCTCCCCCTCCCCCTCCCCATGGATAGGCTGATAGGCCCCTGTGCGTGATGTTCCCCTTCCCGAGACTGCCTGGCTTATTTCACTTAACATAATGACCTTCAGTTCCATTCATGTTGTTGCAAATGACAAGATCTCATTCTTTTCTATGACTGAATAGTACTCCACTGTGTATATGTACATTTTCTTTATCCATTCATCTGCTGATGGATACTGAGCATGCTTCCAAATCCTGGCTATTGTGAATAGTGCTGCAATAAACATGGGAGTGCATGCAGATGTCTCTTCAGTATACAGACTTCCTTTCTTTTGGGTATGCACCTAGCAGTGTGATTGCTGAATCATATGATAGCTCTATTTTTAGTTTAGTTTTTTGTTTGTTTTTGTTTTGAGATGGAGTCTCACTCTGTTGCTCAGGCTGGAGTGCCGTGGCATGACCTCAGTTCATTGCAACCTCTGCCTCCTGTGTTCAAGCGATTCTCCTGCCTCAGCCTCCCGAGTGGCTGAGATACACGCGCCCACTACCATGCCTGGCTAATTTTTGTGTATTTAGTGGAGACAGGGTTTCACCATATTGGCCAGGCTGGTCTCGAACTCCAGACCTTGTGATCCGCCTGCCTCAGCCTCCCAGAGTGCTGGAATTACAGGCGTGAGCCACCGCACCCAGTCTATTTTTAGTTTTTTGAGAAACCTCCAAACTGTTCTCCACAGTAGTTGTACTAATTTACATTCCCACCAAAAGTGAATGGCAGTTTCTTTTTCTCTACATCTTCGCCTGCATTTGTTATCACTTGTCTTTTGGATAAAAGCCATTTTAACTGGTGTGAGATGATATCACATTCTAGCTCTAATTTGCATTTCTCTGATGATCAGTGATGTTGTGCACCTTTTCATAAACCTTTTTGCCATTTGTATGTCTTTATTTGAGAAACATCTATTCAGAGATCTTGCCCATTTTAAAATCAGATTTTTTTTTCTACAGAGTTGAACTCCTTATATATTCTGCTTATTAATTCCTTGTCAAATGGGTATCTCCAAATATTTTCTCCCATTCTGTGGGCTGTGTCTTCACTTTGTTGGTTGTTTCCTTTGCTATGCAGTTTTTTTTTAACATGATGTGATCTCATTTGTCTATTTTTGCTGTGGTTGCCTGTGCTTGTGAGTATTGCTTAAGAAATCTTTGCCCAGACTGACATACTGGAGAGTTTCCCCCATGTTTTCTTGTAGTAGTTTCACAATTTGAGATCTTAAAGTTTTTAATCCATTTTGATTTCTTTTTATTTTTTATTTATTTATTTTTTTAATTTTTTTATTATACTTTAAATTCTAGGGTACATGTGCATAACGTGCAGGTTTGTTACATATGTATACTTATGCCATGTTGGTGTGCTGCACCCATCA
>NW_016803631.1:874021-899308 GCF_001698545.2 Rhinopithecus bieti | reverse complement strand
ACTGCTTCCCCTGTTGGTCTTCAGCTGTGCGCTGTCCCCAGAGGTGGAGTCTACAGAGACAGGCAGGCTTCCTTGAGCTGCTGTGAGCTCCACCCAGTTCGAGCTTCCCAGCGGCTTTGTTTACCTACTTAAGCCTCAGCAATGGCCGGCGCCCCTCCCCCAGCCTCGCTGCTGCCTTTCGGATAGATCGCGGCAGACTGCTGTGTTAGCAATGAGGGAGGCTCCGTGGGCGTGGGACCCTCCCAGCCAGGTGTGGGATATATTCTCCTGGTGTGCCTGTTTGCTTAAAGCGCAGTATTGGGGTGGGAGTTACCCGATTTTCCAGGTGTTGTGTGTCTCAGTTCCCCTGGCTAGGAAAAGGGATTCCCTTCCCCCTTGCGCTTCCACGTGAGGTGATGCCTAGCCCTGCTTCAGCTCTTACTGGTCAGGCTGCAGCAGCTGACCAGCACCGATTGTCCTGCACTCCCTAGGGAGATGACCCCAGTACCTCAGTTGAAAATGCAGAAATCACTGGTCTTCTGTGTCGCTCGCGCTGGGAGTTGGAGACTGGAGCTGTTCCTATTTGGCCATTGTGCTCCGCCCCCCCATTTTGATTTTTTGTATATAGTGAGAGATAGGGGTCCAGTTTCATTCTTCTGCATATCCAGTTGTCCCAACACCATTTATTGAAGAGACTGTCTTTTCCCCAATGTATGTTCTTGGTACCTTTATTGAAAATGAGTTCACTGTAGATGTGTGGGTTTCTTTCTGGGTTCTCTATTTTGTTGCATTGGTCTTTGTGTCTGTTTTATACCAGTACTTATCCCAGTACCATATCGTTTTGGTTACTGTATGTCTGTAGTATAATTTGAAGTCAGGTAATGTGATTTCTCCAGTTTTGTTCTTTTTACACAGGATAGCTTTGGCTATTCTAGGTCTTTCGTGGTTCCATATAAATTGTAGTACATTTTTTTTTTTTCTATTTCTGTGACGAGTGAAGAATGTCATTGGTATTTTGATAGGGAATGTATTAAATCTGTTGATTGATTTGGGGAGTATGAACATTTTAACAATATTGATTCTTCCAATCCATGAACATGGAATCTTTTTTCATATTTTTGTGTCCTCTTCAATTTCTAGCATCAGTGTTTTATAGTTTTTCTTACATAGATCTTTCACTTCTTTGGCTAATTCCTAAGGGTTTAATTTTATTTGTAGCTATTATAAATGAGATTACTTTCCTGATTTCTTTTTCAGATTGTTTGCTCCTGGCATATAGAAATGCTACTGATGTTTGTATGTTGATCTTGTATCCTGCAACTTTACTAAAGAATTTGTTTATCAGTTCTAACAGTTTTTTGATGGAGTCTTTAGGTTTTTCCAAATATAAGATCGTATCTTCTACAAACAACGAGAATTTGACCTCTTCCTTTCTGATGTGGATGTCCTTTATTTCTTTCTCTTATCTGATTGCTCGAGCTAGGACTTCTAGTACTATGTTGAATAACAGTGATAGGGGAGAGATAGGGGTCCAGTTTCATTCTTCTGCATATCCAGTTGTCCCAACACCATTTATTGAAGAGACTGTCTTTCCCCAGTGTACGTTCTTGATACCTTCATTGAAAATGAGTTCACTGTAGATGTGTGGGTTTCTTTCTGGGTTGTCTATTCTGTTCCATTGGTCTTTGTGTCTGTTTTATACCAGTACCATGTCATTTTGGTTACTATATGTCTGTAGTATAATTTGAAGTCAGGTAATGTGATTTGAAATAACAGTGATGAAAGCAAAAGCGGGCATCCTTGTCGTGTTCCAGGTCTTAGAGAAAAGGCTTTCACTTTTTCCCCATTCAGTGTGACACTAGCTGTGGGTCTGTCATACATGGTTTTTATTATGTAGAGGTATGTTTCTTGTATACCCAGTTTTTTGAGGGTTTTCATGATGAAGGAATGTTGAATTTTATCAAATGCCTTTTTGGTATCAATTGAAATGATATTGTTTTTATCCATATCCATTCTGTTGATATGATGTATCACAATGATAGACTTGCATATGTTGAACCATCCTTGCATCCCAGGGATAAATCCCACTTGGTCTGATGAATGATCTTTCTAATATATTGTTGAATCCCATTTGCTACTATTTTGTTGAGGATGTTTGCATCAATTTTCATCAGAAATATTGGCCAGTAGGTAGGTTTTGTTTGTTCTGATGTGTCTTTGTCTGGTTGTTATTAGGGTAATACTGGTCTCATAGAATGAGTTTGGAAGTGTTCTCTCCTCCTCTATTTTCCAGAACAGTTTCAGTAGGATTGGTATTAGTTATTTAAATTTTTGGTAGAATTCAGTAGGGAAGCCATTGGTATTAGTTATTTAAATTTTTGGTAGAATTCAGTAGGGAAGCCATTGAGCCCCAGGCTTTTCTTTGTGGAAGACTTTTTATTATGGCTTCAATCTCATTATTTGTTCTTAGACTGTTCAGGTTTTAGATTTCTTAATGGTCCAATCTTGGTAGGCTGTATGTGTCTAGGAATTTACCCATTTCTTCTAGATTTTCCAAATTACTGGCATATAGCTGCTCATCTTAGCCACTAATGATCCTTTGAATTTCTGGAGTATTCATTGTGCTGTCTCCTTTTTCATTTCTGATTTTATTCGGTTCTTCTCCTTTTTCTTAGTCTGGCTAAAGGTGTGTCAATTTTATCTTTTCAAAGAACTAACTAATTTTCAGGCCAGGTGCAGTGGCTCACACCTGTAATCCCAGCACTTTGGGAGGCCAAGATGGGCAGATCATTTGAGGTCAGGAGTTTGTGACCTGCCTGGCCAATGTGGCAAAACGCTGTCTCTACTAAAAATAAAAAACTAGACAGGCATAGTGGTGCACACCTGTAATCCCAGCTACTTGGGAGGCTGAGACAGGAAAATTGCTTGAACCCAGGAGGTGGATGTTGCAGTGAGCCAAGATCATGCCACTGCCCACCAGCCTGGATGACAGAGCAAGATTCCATCTCAAAAACAAAACAAAACAAAACAAACAAAAAAGAAAAACAAACAAAAAATAACCAACTTTTCGTTTTGTTGTTCTTTTGTATTCTTTGTTTCAATTTCATTCTTTATTTCTGCTCTGATCTTTATTATTTCTTTTCCTCTACTAATTTTGGATTTGCCTTGCTCTTACTTTTCTAGTTCTTTAAGATGCATTTTAGGTTATTTATTTGAAGTTTTTCTTCTTCTTTTTTTTTAATGTAGGCACTTATAGCTATAAAGTTCCTTCTTAGCACTGCTTTTGCTGTATCCTATAGGTATTGGTATGTTGTATTTCCATTATCATTTGTTTCAAGAAATTTTAAAATTTCCTTCTTAATTTTTTAATTGACTCACTGGTAACTCAAGAGCATATTGTTTAATTTCCATGCTTGTATAGTTTCCAAAATTCCTTGTTAGTGATTTCTAGTTTTATTCAATTGTGGTCAGAGTAGATACTTGATATTAGTTTTTTGAATATTTTAAAACTTGTTTTGTGATCTAATATATAGTCTATCCTAGAGAATAATCCATGTGCTGAAGAGAAAAAGTGTATTCTGTGGCCGTTAAATGAAATGTTCTATAAATATCTATTAGGTCCATTTGGTCTCTATAGTGCAGATTTAATATAATTTTTGTTGATTTTCTGTCTGGAATATCTGCCCACTGTTCAAAGAGGGGTGTTGAAGTCTCCAGTTATTATTATTGGGATCTTTCTCTCTCTCTCTTTAGCTCTAATGATATTTGCTTTATATGTCCAGGTGCTCCAATTTTGGGTGCATATTACAATTCTTATATTCTTGCTTAATTGACTCCTTTTACATTATATAGTGACCTTCTTTTTCTCTTTTCATAGTTTTTGTCTTGAAATCTATTTTGTCTGATACAAGTATAGCTACTCTTAATCTTTTTTGGTTTCCATTGGCATGGAATCTCCTTTCCGTCCCTTTATTTTCAACCTGTATCTTTAGAGGTGAAGGGTGTTTCTTGTAGGCAACAGATCATTGGGTCCTGTTTTTCTTTTTTTTGAAAATCTATCCAGCCACTCTGTGTCTTTTTATTGGAAAGTTTAGTCCATTTACATGCAATGTTATTATTGACAGTTAAGGACAACACCATTTTATTGTTTTCTGGTTGTTCTGTGTGGTTTTTTTTCCTCTTTTTTTCCTTCATTCCTGTCTTCCTTTTAATAAAGGTGATTTTTTCTGGTGGTATGATTTAATTTCTTGCTTTTTAGTTTTTGTGTATCTGTTGTATGTTTTTTTAATTTGAGGTTACCATGAGACTTGCAAATAATGTCTTATAAGCCTTTTTTTTTTTCTTTGAGAAACAGTCTCACCCTGTCTCCCAGGTTGGAGTGCAATGGCGTAATCTCGGCTCATTGCAACCTCCGCCTCCCAGGTTCAAGCGATTCTTCTGCCTCAGTCTCCCAAGTAGCTAGGATTACAGGCACCCACCATCATGTCCAGCTAATTTTTGCATTTTTTGTACAGATGGGGTTTCACCATGTTGGCCAGGCTGGTCTTGAACTCCTGACCTCGGGTGATCTGCCTGCCTCTGCCTCCCAAAGTGCTGGGATTACAGGTGTGGCCCACCATGCCCAGCCCACTTTTTAACTTTTTGTTGTTTCTATTTATATCTTATTATACTGCCAATGTCTTGAAAGGCTTTTACAGTTATTTTTTATTAATATTTTTGTCTTTCTATTTAAGATAATAGTAGTTTATATATCACAATTACAATGTTATAATAGTCTGTGTTTCTCTGCATACTTACTATTACCAGTGAGTTCTGTACCTTCAGATGATTTCTTATTGCTCATTAACATCCTTTTCTTTCTAATTGTAGAACTCTTTTTGGCATTTCTTGTAGGACAACTCTGGTGTTGATAAAATCCCTCAGTTTTCATTTGTCTGAGAAAGTCTTTATTTCTCTTTCATGTTTGAAGGATATTAATATTTTTGCCAGATATATCATTCCAGGGTAAAAGCTGTTTTTCCTTTGGCACTTCAAATATGTCATGCCACTCTCTCCTGACCTGTAAGGTTTCCACTAAAAAGTCTCCTGCCAGACATATTGAAGCTCCATTGTATATTATTTGATTATTTTCTCTTGCTGTTTTCAGGATCCTTTCTTTATCCTTGACCTTTGGGAGTTTGATTATTAAATGTCTTGAGGCAGTCTTCTTTGGGTTAAATCTGTTCTACAACTTTCTTTTACTTGAATATTGATATCTTTCCCTAGGTTTGGAAAGTTCTTTATTATCCCTTTGAATACACTGTCTACTCCTATCTCTTTCTCTACCTCCTCTTCAAGGCCAATCACTCTTAGATTTTCCCTTTTGAGGCTATTTTCTGATGTTGCAGGTGTGCTTCATCCTTTTTTATATTTTTTGTCTCCTCTGTGAATTTCCAAATAGCCTGTCTTCAAACTCAGTAATTCTTTTGCTTGAATAATTCGGCTATTAAGAGACTCTGATACTCTTCAATATACCAATTGCATTTTCCTACTCCAGAATTTCCCCTTGATTCTTTTCATTTTTTATTTTATTTTATTTTTCGAGATGGAGTTTCATTCTTGACTCCCAGACTGGAGTGCAATGGTGCGATCTCAGCTCACTGCAACCTCTGCCTCCCAGGTTTAAGTGATTCTCCTGCCTCAGCCTCCCAAGTAGCTGGGATTTACAGGTGCATGCCACCATGCCCAGGTAATTCTTGTATTTTTAGTTCACCATGTTGGCCAGGATGGTCTCGATCTCTTGACCTCGTGATCTGCCCACCTCGGCCTCCCAAAGTGCTGGGATTACAGATGTGACCACCATGCCCATATTGCATTGTTTGCTTCAGTACCAACGGGGGTAAAGGACAAGGTTGATTTAAAAAGAGCATAAAAGAAGTTTTTGGGATGATAGAGTAATGGTTCTATATCTTGGTTGTGGTGTAAATTTTATGACCAAATGCATTTGGCAAAATTCCCAGAACTATATACCTTTTTCAGGGTGAATCTTATTATTATATGTAAATTATACCACAACAAACAGGCAAAAAAGATCATTTAAGACAATACTTAAACTGCTCCATAACAGCAATTGTTCTCAGAATTCCCCATATATTTAATTAGCAATTATCAGAGTTCCTAGTACACATACTCAATAGTTAACTGTTTCGAACTACGGCTATCTAAACCAAAGCACCAGTCAACTCCTAGATTTTATGGGTTGTTCACAATGACACAGTAGATTTACATCAACTGCATTTTACTATTCTGTCCCTACTTTAATGAAAAATATGAAATAAGATTATCACATTCTTAGTAAGTGATTATAAGGTTAATATTTTTTACCCTTAACAATGCCTGATGAAAATGTCTGACTAATAGATATTTCAAAAGAAAATTCCACTATACAAATTTTTTTAAATTTAATATGGTAAGATGGTTGGAAAGAATACTATCTAGAAGATAAATTACCTGTGTATCTGGATTTGAAGGAGTCAATATAGCAAGCAGCATCATTTTCTTTAATGCCCATCTGCTCTCCCAAAGATTTAGCTCCCATTCCATAAATGATCCCATAGCAAATCTGAAAGGGAGTCATCCAACAAATAAAGGTTATAAGTACATAAAATGCAAATAAAAGGGTTCATTAGGATTGGAATTTCGGCAAACTTTTTATTTCACAGTGAGTCAAAAAATGATTAGATTGCTTTTGGTGGGTTAGATCCACAGAGGCTGATATCCAGCAAACATCTTTTCTGCCTTTCAGCACTACTTTTTGAGAGACAGAGAAGAGGGCAGGAGGGAGTATCAATGAATAGGTATGTGTGATCTAAGGAAAAATTTATTTTTGACTATTTGTCATTTATCCAGCAGTCTTTATAGCAACTTTTTACTCCTCACAGAACTTCATTAACTTCCACTTCAAGTGCTTAGGAGTCAGGGAATAGAAGCATTACAAACATCCCTCTTCTTGCCCTTGAAGATGACTTGAAGAGTAGAAAGAGTAGGCTTCGTGACTTTATGACGAAGACGTAACTGGTAAAAAATATCCTCTTCACCTCGCAGCCACTTAAAATGTTACAACTGCAGAATTCGTTTCACTTAAATACAAACAAAAACACCTAAGAAAATTTTGGGAATAGTGAAGGGAAATGATCTAAATAGGCCATTAAAGAAAGTCTGATTTAATCATAAGGACTGCCGGGGTTCAAAACCTAGCTCTATCATTCACAAAATGTATAATCTTGCACAAGTCACTTAACCAATTTGTACCTTAATTTCTTCATCTATAAAATGAAGACAGTAATATCTATATCATGGGATTGTTAGGTTTTACTTATAACTGTTTAGGAAACTGACATAAAGCAAGCTCTGTATACATATCATTAAATAAAATCCAAAAAGATAACTTGCATGATTATCAGAATTCTGAAAAAAACTTTCAACATGATAAGCTAGCTAAAGTCTACCCCCATCCCCACGTTTTTTAATATATTGAGAGAGGGCTTTTTTCCTTTCCTTTTTTTCTTTTTCACGTTTTGTTTTGTTGTTACTACTGTTGTTTTTTTAACTCATGTTACTTAGTGCTGTCTGAGATCTCAGCAAGGCTCAGGGATTAGGTGGTTCGGTGCATGGTGATACAAACAAAAACTTGTATAGCATCAACACTCTTAAATCATGTGAGAATCTATTAAATAGAAGCAGCTGCCTCCGGCGGGGAAGTGTGTTGGATAGGAAGTCAGGGTGCCCAAGTTCTGGCATTCTGAATTTATTCTGGCTCTACCAGTTATAGCTACATGACCTTAGGCAAATTACTTTCTGTGCTTCAGTTTCCTCCTCTATAAAATGGTGATAGTAATAATAATAGCTATCTCATGGGTTATGAGAATAAAATATGGGAATATTATCTATTTTACCTAGGGTTTGATTCTTGCTAAATGCAGGACCCCTCTGGGGATTAAACAGACAGAGAGGACAGAGCTGGCTTTTTAAATAGTGGAAGTGTTGGTGCTAAACAGGTGGTTGGAGAAAGTGTTCCATGCTTGATGAGCCAGTCAAGAAGTACAGCTGTGAGGCTGGGTGCCGTGGCTCATGCCTGCGATCCCAGCACTTTGGGAGGCCAAGGTGGGAGGAACACTTGAAGCCACAAGTTCAAGACCAGCCTGGGCAACAAATTGAGATCCCACCTCTCCATAAAAAATAAATAAATAAATAAATAAATAAATAAATAAATAAACCCTACAACTCTGAGGAACTAGAATTGTAAATGTGAAACAAAAACACAAAAACAGCAGGATCTCAGAGTACAGTGATGTGCATTTACGTCAGCTAGCAATCCTACTGTCTTGCAGATGGCATCCGATTTACCACGAGTCATGTGGTAAGAAAGTATCTGTGTTAACCCAGGCCAAGGAATGGCATAAACGTGGCCTTTGACTTACTCTTTGCCTAATAGGTGGATTAACTAACCAATAACTTCAAGAGCTAAAAAGCTATCAGGTTCTAACTATAATCTACAGGTCAGCAATATTTTTCAACAAACATTTAGAGACCACCTTCTATACAAAGCACTATGGCTTGATGCTATAAAAAAACATAAACACGAAAATATGGAACTTTACCTCAGAACACTTACAGACTAGAAAGATTTTTTTTTTTTTTTTTTTGAGATGGAGTCTCGCTCTGTCACCCAGGCTGGAGTGCAGTGGTGCTATCTCAGCTCCCTGCAAGCTCTAGGTTCAGGCCATTCTCCTGCCTCAGCCCCCCAAGTAGCTGGGACTACAGGCACCGGCCACCAAGCCTAGCTAAGTTTTTGTATTTTTAGTAGAGACGGGGTTTCACTGTGTTAGCCAGAATGTTCTTGATCTCCTGACCTCGTGATCTGCCTGCCTCGGCCTCCCAAAGTGCTGGGATTACAGGTGTGAGCCACTGCACACGGCTTAGAAACATGTTTTTTAAGTATACACATGAGCACACATGCAGGTGCACACTAACACACACACTCTTACCACCACTGCCACAATGACATCTACTGAGTACCAGGCACTGTGACTAGCCATATAATGGCTTTAAATGCATATGGTTTTCCTGACACGAAGTAGCCTCAGATCTCAGTCTTTCTGGTTCTTTCTACTGCCACCACAAAAGAAAATATAATGAATACCATGAGATAAGCTCAGATGAAATGTGCTTTGAAAGATCCAAAGTTGGAGAAACTGTTTCTCAGTTGCAAATAATTGAGACCATTTTTAAAATTTTTTGAGTCACTAAATTCTTCTCCTTTATATTAAACATGTTCACTAAAATCACCTGTTTTGCCTGCTGCCTCAGATCATCCCCAACAGACTCTGGCTCAATCATCTTCCATTCTGCTGCAATGCTCCTGAAAACATCAGCTCCAGTGTTTAATGCTTGAATGAGACGACGATCATGGGATAAATGAGCCAAGATCCTCAGTTCAAGCTGGGAGTAGTCAGCAGCCAGTATTAAACCACCTGAAGTAGAAGTGATTTCAGAAAAGCTAGTACCAAGTTCCGTATCACAGATTCCAAGTTCTATATCATATAATTGAGCAGGATGACAAAAATTTAGTTCTAACTTAGAACTTTGAAATCACATGCCAAAAGTTAAAACCTTCCTCTTAATATGATGGAATTCAGCTCTGTATCTTAGGTCATTTTTTTCCATGTAGCTTTCAAGTACATATAATTTGGGTAAAGCCACCCGGACATCTGCCCACTGTGGAGTGTGTTCCTCAGTGTTCCTACAGCACCTGACAAATAATCCAAAATGGTGCTTTCATGCCTCTCTTATTTTGCTCTGAGTACTTATGAATAGGAAGCTTAATTTTCCTTTTCATTCTACAGAAAACCTTGCACAGTTGCTGGTAGATAATAGGCCCTTAACAAACGATTGTTGAATGAATTAATTAATGAAAAAACTGGTGTCCAATGTGTGCAAATGTTAAGTGGGCTGGAGAGAAATGTGTGCCCTGATTTGACAATAACAAAGTCATTCAGTGAAAAAAATCAAGTGGTCAACAGGTGAGCAAGTTATTAAAAGGATTAAAATAATTTAGCTATAGATTAGAAATGGGCGGATTAGATATGCATGACAAAACAAAAACAAAGTTAAAAAATTAAAGCAGGGTCAAAGAAAACTAGAAAATATTTGCAACTGATATCACAAAGGACTCATTGCCATTTCATAAGAAGAGTTGTTACTTGTGGAGGAAAAGACAAACTATAAATAAGAAGTTCAGACATACTAAAAACAAAAGAACCTTAAACATATTAAAGAATGCTCAACTTTATAAGAGAAATGAAAATCTATGGCAAGAAACAATTTTCTTCACCTATATTGCAAAATTACAAAAGTCGGACAATACTCTGTGACAAGGCTAAGGAGAAAAACACTCGTACATCGTTACTGAGAAGTAAAATGGTAATCTCCTCCCCATTAGTTGGCAATTTAACAATATCTATTGAAATTAAACAGATTTTTACTCCATGACTCAGCAAACAAGCCCACAGATTGCTGCACAGATTGCCTGCACATAGTTTAAACTGGTTTTTGTTTAAATGTCCTTATTGATAAGCAGAAGTCTCTAGTGTAGAAACATTACGGCCGGGCACAGTGGCTCATGCCTGTAATCCCAGCGCTTTAGGAGGCCAAGGCAGGCAGATCACAAGGTCAGAAGATCGAGACCATCCTAGTCAACATGGTGAAACTCTGTCTCTACTAAAAATACAAAAATTAGCTGGGCATGGTAGCCCATGCCTGTAATCCCAGCTACTTGGGAGGCTGAGGCTGGAGAATTGTTTGAACCAGGGAGTTGGAGGTTACAGTGAGCTGAGATCCTGCCACTGCACTCCAGCATGGTGAGAGTGAGACTTCGTCTCAAAAAAAACATAAAAAACAACAAAAAAAGAAACATTACATGAAAAAAGCAAGGTACACAATAGTATATACAGAATGCTAATTTTGCATAAAAATAGGGAAAGAAAAGATTATATACCCATATTTGCTTATATCTGCATAAAGAAATACTGTCAAAATACATAAAAATCCTCATACGTGTAGTAATCTATAAGAGCTGGGAAGGATAGTGTAGATGACAGGGAAGGAAGCAAAGCTTCCCAATACACATCTTTTACATCATGTTGATTTCTGAACTATGTTAATGAATAACCTATTCAAAAACAGAGATAAATACTAATTTAAAATAGAGGTTGAACATCCCTAATCCAAAATTCCAAAATCCAATATGCTTCAAAATCCAAAACTTTTGAGCACCAAAAGATGCTCAAACACCACGCTCACTGGGGCCATTTCAGATTGTGGATTTTGAATCAGAGATGTTCAATTGGTAAATATAGTGTAAATTTTTTAAAAAAAAGTCTAAATCTAAAACACTTCTAGTTCCAAGCATTTCACATAAGGGATACTCAACCTGTAAATGACCACAACTTTGGTGGACTTCCTACCACAGATGACTATAAAATTGGACAAATTATAAGGAGAAAAAAAAATGGTTCTCAGATGTTAGACAACAAGCCATGCAGAACTATAATCACTGAGAAGGGTAGAAAATGAGGTGAGCCACACAAAGTCTTAGGGATCTGAATGGAGGCATTTTCCAGAATCTGTAGCAGGGAAAGGCAGCTGAAACACAGCACTATATCTCTCTCTGAACTAAGGAAACAGAGTCTAGAGTTTGGGGCTTTGAGACAGCTGGAATTTGGAGAGAAAAAAGGTGTGCATAAAAGGAGCACCAGAAATATGCACAGGAATCTCCTTGGATTTTTGATCAAATATTAAGTTGTGCAGGGAGAAAGTGCAGGGCACCAAGCACAGAACAAACACTGAATAAATAAATATTACTAAAGGAAGAACAAATACTGCAAAGCTTTCAGCTAAACATCTACTTCAACAACATACTCTTGAATGCTAAGAAATGATCAAGCTGTAACAAGACCGAGAAGAAATCTTGTTAAACAACTTTAGCACCAAGCAGACTCCAGAAAGGCCATACCTTATGAACAGGAATAACCTAGCCCTAGAGCCAGGCTACTCTAAGCATTTATTAGCAAACCTTTAAAGGCCTCAAAATGACCAAGCTGATGTGAAAGTAAATTGTCTGACAAAAGAAAACTTTATATTCTATTAGTGAAGACTACAAAATCCAAAGATTCAACAAGGTGGCAACCATAACGTCCGCATACTAGCAGCAATGCTTCAGTATTTGTTAATTTAGTGTTCACTGTGGCTTTGTAGAATGCAACTACCATGAATAACAAGAATCAATCACATTTTACAAAAAGCGAAAGATCTTCAAATAACCCACCTGATATGATTTGGCTACGTCTCCATCCAAAATCTCACCTTGAATTGTAACAAAACTCACATGTCAAGAGGCAAGGTGAAGATAATTGAATCATGGGGCTGGTTTCTCCCATACTGTTCTCATGGTAGTGAGTAAGTCTCACAAGATCTGATGGTTTTATAAACGGGAGTTCCCCTGCATAAGCTCTTGCCTGCCACCATGTAAGATGTCAAGATGTCCCTTTGCCTTTCCTTCATCTTCCATCATGATTGTGAGGCCTCCCCAGCCATGGGGAACTGTGAGTCCATCAAACCTCCTTCCTTTGTAAATTACCCAGTCTCAGCTAGGTCTTTATTAGCAGCATGACAACGGACTAATACACCACCAATTACCCATAGATTCTAATGGTAACCTAACAGTATCGTAGATCAATCAAATTGCAAGTGTTTCTTTTTTGGCTTTAGATAAATTGTTCCATAACCGAGTAACTGCTTAATTAATATTCTGAATAGGCTTTGTCTCAGTGGACTTCCAAATTTTATTAGCTTACAAAATCAAACCAGCGACACAGATATTTTGGAATCTTTCACATTTGTCAAAGAATAATTTTAAATAGATATGAAAAAATTGGTTTTCATCATATTGACAATGCTTTAGCTTTGTCATTAAAAACCTCTATTTTTTTAGAATTTTAAACAGGAGAATGATGTTTCCCTATTTCTTCATTCTACTATACATATAAAAAAGATTTATGTTCAGTTTTCTAAATCAGACCATCAAAAGTGTTACAATACAGTTAAAATTATTTTATATATGTGTACAAATGCTGAGTCATCACCAGCTTAAGGAACTGCTGAAAATTTCTAACAATGAATTTAACAATCTTGTGTACTCTGTCAAAGCTCATTCATGAAAGAGTCCTACAAAGATTTACTGTACTCCAATTCAATATTTTCTTGAAACAAAAGAACATTTGCCAAGTATTCAGTAATCAAAGACAAAAAGAACACTGTGATTTATGTTTTTTGACTGATATCACACAGCATATATTTGAGGCTCCAAGAAAGTGAAAAATGTACTTCTCATCTAGCTAGACAGGTAAGAGAATTTATTTGTAATGAAAACTTTTCATAAAACAAATTAATAATGGGCTGGGTGCAGTGGCTCATACCTGTAATCCCAAGAATTTGGGAAGCCAAGGCTGGAGGATCACTTGAGCCCAGGAGTTCCAGACCAGCCTAAGTAACATAGCAGGACCCCCATCTCTACCAATAACAACAACAACAATAATAATAATGATAATTTTATGCATTTTTCAAGAATAAATCAATATGCAGTACAGTTTAATTACAATCAACATGTTATATAAATTGAAAATATTAAAATTTTTTTAAATGCTCTGATGTTGAATTTAGAGTCGCATTTTTATTTAAGTAATAGTCCTTTGAATTTGACATACTATAGGTACGCATCCCTAATCTGAAAATTCAAAATCCAAACTGTTCCAAAATCTAAAACTTTCTGAGCACTGACATGATGCCACAAGTGGAAAGTTCTACAACTGACCTGTTGTAACAGGTCAAAGTTATAATTTTGTTTCATGAACAAAATTTAAAATATTGTATAAATTACCTTTAGGCTATGTCTATAAGATGTATATGAAACATAAATTTCATGTTATGACTTGGATCCCATCCCCAAGATATCACATTATGTATATGCAAATATTCCAAAATCTGAAACACTTTCGGTCCCAAGGATTTGAGATAAGGGATACTCAACTTGTAATAATGAGTAACATAAGAGTAAATTTACTTAACTTGTATAGACATTGTTTTATAATGGATGTTTCTGCTTCAAAGTCAAATTAATACTTCTAAAAAAAAGATGAACCAGCTTTGTCAATGCAGATGCAACTTTTTTTAAAATGAGTTTCTGGTACTCAATTCAGTTACTGGAAATTTTTTTTTTTAAGATAGGGTCTTGCTCTTTTGCCTAGGCTGGAGTGCAGTGGCATGATCATGGCTCACTGCAGCTGCATCCTTCTGGGCTCAAGTGATATGATATTCCCACCTCAACCGCCTGAGTAGCTGGGACTACAGGTGTGCACCACCATGCCTAGCTAATTTTTTGGCTTTCTGTAAAGATGGGGTCTCCCTTTGTTGCCCACGCTGGACGTGCAGTCCTGGACTCAAGCAATCTTCCTGCTTCGGCCTCCAAAAGTGCTGGGATTACAGTTGTGAGCCACCACGGCTTGTGAGAAATGCTTTCAAGTATGTTTGAAACAACTTGGGCATGTGATCTACTTTTTCAAAATGTAAGTTTTATAAAATCAAGCATACCTTGCTAATTGGACTTTATTATGCCTCTGATATTGCAGTGTCTTGTTTTTTTTTTTAAGAAATTAAAGGTTTTTGGCAACTCTGAGTGGAGCAAGTGTATCAGCACCATTTTTCCAACAGCATGTGTTCACTCTGGCACATTTTATTAATAGTAATGCCCACATTATTTCAAACCCTCTCATTATTATCTGTTATGGTGATCTTTGATATTAACTATTATTACAACCCATGAACCACACTCATGTAAGAGTGAACTTCATTGATCAATTTTGTGTGTGTTCTAACTACTCCACTGACTGGCTGTTCCCCTAACTTTCTCCCTTCTCTCTCAGAACTCCCTATTCCCTGAGATACAATATTAAAATTAGGCTAATTAATCTACCTACAATGGCAATGGCCTCTATGTGTTCAAGTGAAAGGGAAAGTCACATCTCTCGTGTTAAACCAAAAAGCTAGAATTGATTAAGCTTAGTGAGGAAGGCATATCAAAAGCTGAGATAGATTGAAAGCTAGGCCTCTTGTGTCACACGGTTAGTCAAGTTGTAAATGGAAAGGAAAAGTTCTTGAAGGAAATTAAAAGTGTTACTCCACTGCACACATAACTGATAAGAAGGCAAAACAGGCTTATTGCTAATATGGAGAAAATTTGAGTGGTCTGGACAATAAAAATCAAACCAGCCACAACATTCTCTTAAGCCAAAGTCTAATCCAGAGCAAGGAGACTCTGATGTACTATTCAGCATGTCAATTGCATTTTCCTACTCCAGAATTTCTATGAAGGCTGAGAGGGGTGAGGAAGCTGCAGGAAAACAAACAAACAAACAAACTGATTCATGAGTTTTAAGAAAACTCTGTGGCACTCCAGCCTGGGCAAGAGTGAGACTCTGTCTCAAAAAAAAAAGAAAGAAAGAAAGAAAGAAATTACCATACACCTTGGCCGGGCGAGGTGGCTCACGCCTGTAATCCCAGCACTTTGGGAGGCCAAGGCGGGTGGATCACCTGAGGTCAGGAGTGCAAGACCAGCCTGACCAACACGGAGAAACCCCGTCTCCACTAAAAATACAAAATTAGTCGGGTGTGGTGGCCCATGCTTGTAATCCCAGCTACTAGGGAGGCTGAGGCAGGAGAATCGCTTGAACCTGGGAGGCGGAGGTTGTGGTGAGCCGAGATTGCACCATTGCACTCCAGCCTAGGTAACAAGAGCAAAATTCTGTCTCAAAAAAAAAAATAAAAAGAAATTACAATATACCACACAGACCTTCTGGGGACTCCCTTGGATAACTTTGATAGAATTTTGTATGCTGATAGTTTAGATATAAGTAAAACTAAAAATTGCCAAGCAGGGCATGTCATCATAGGTCTGAATTCACCATTGGCAAAAAGTTTCTGATGGAATTTAAATAAATTCAGATGGTTAATTGTGCTCACTAGGACTTGCCAGCTGGTGAAAGATTAAAGAACAAATAAGTATACTAACAGTCGGGATGATCTGCAAGTTACATCATCACTTCCAAATGTCTTGACAACAAAAGGTTTATGACTAGAGTACTGAGGAGAGGTCAGGCAGAATGAGAATAGCTTTAGGGGCCACCCCATGCAATAGGAAGCAGTAGTGCAGAAAAAGAGAAAAAAAACATAAAAGCAAACAAGTTAGAAGGAGAGAAAAACTGTGCCCTTACAGGTCAAGGGAGAAGAGAAATTGAAGGAGTTGATTAACAGTGACAAATGCTGTAAACAAGTTAAAGAGGATGAAGACTGACAAAATCAACTGGACTTTGCAAAGAAGTTTATGACATTAGAAAACATGGTTTCAGCAGACTGTTGCTGCTGAGCACACACCATAAAAGTTTTCCACAGAGCAGATCATGGAGACGATGGCTGCTATAAACTCGGCACAACAAAGGAGAAAGGCAGGCTCCACTGTAGACAGAAAGATGGAGGGACCAATGCAGGCTCTAAGTCTCACTCATATTTCAGGCTTTATCCATGCTTTGAAAAACATTCTCACAGCAATGAGAAGCTTCAAAGCTATCAGCCACCTTACCTGGGAAAGGCACAAAGGCATGTCGCATGCTAATTGAAAATGGCATTCCTCTGTCTGCAGCTCTCTCCTCCATCTGCGCCTGGCGTCCAGGGTTCAGGCTGCAACCCTTCTTATTTTTTCCTCTATGGTGCAAACAACATCATCAGTTAGACATGAAGCAGTCTCAAATATATGAAAAAGGTCTGATTTTCAGAAACATCAGTATTTCCATCTAAGAAACTTAATAAAAACCTTATCTGAGGGCTGGATGTGGTAGCTCACACCTGTAATACCAGCACTTTGGGAAGCCAAGGCGAGCAGATTGCTTGAGCCCAGGAGTTCAGGTCTCGTCAGGGCAACAAAGTGAGACCCTTGTCTCTACAAAAATTAACTGGGCATGGTGGCACATGCCTGTGGTCCCAGCTACTCAGGGTGCTGAAGTGGGAGGATTGCTCAAGCCCAGGAGGTAGAGGTTGCAGTGAGCTGAGATCACGCCACTACACTCCAGCCTGGGCAAGAGAGCAAGACTCCATCTCAAACAAACAAACAAACAAACAAACAAAAAAACCTTTATCTGAGACTCACTTTAAAGCTTAACAAAGACATTAGAACTTTTTTTTAGCAAACATTCAATTAAACATGAATTAGATTCTTTATAGATGGGACTCAGAATTCAAAATGGTCTAGGACAGAAATGGGTACGTCTGAAACATAAAATTAAACGAATTTCATTTATTTTTCTAATAAGCTATGTTGAGCCATTCATACTTACAAAAGTTTATTAATACAGATACAGAGAAACAGTGCCTACCTGCCCATGGGAAGTAGGCCTTTGCCTGTAGCTTGAGAAGGTGGGCTTTCTCCTACTAGTGTTGGCAATTTGATTTCAAAATCTCTTGGCACATTCTGAATATTTGGTTCTGTAAAGGTTATTCGTCCTAAAATCAAGCAGAATAAAGATATAAAATTAGAAAAAAAAAATCTGGTATTTTTTAAACAGTATTCACATTTCTGGATTATCTTAAAAATGCAGACTATCAATGCTGAACTGAAATAAATTTACATTTAAATATTTTTCATCATGTTCATGTGTCTAACAATGATAAAATAAGTACAAGACCATCCCAAAATATATGAATGTATGAATTGGCTAAAATACTATGTTTTACACAGAAAACAATCCCACAATGAGAAGTAATTTGATAAACTGAACTATTCCTATGCTAAAATGAGTATCAGATTTCAGCCCTACAACATGTTAGCGGCCATATTTGTGAGTAAAGGCTAATCAAACGGATTTTAGGAGAAACAACCCCTGAAGTTTCTAAAGCCCATCACTTTCAGACATCATCTGGCTGTTCTTCTTCATCATTATCATTCATCAAGAGAATCAACAATAGTACTGACTGGAAGTACTGAATCAGGTGAAACTTGAATCAGGTGGTTAATAGTAAATTTTCCAGTGAACAGAAAGCTGTTTTTTTAAAAAATGCTTATACGCCTGGCCAACATAGTAAAACCCCGTCTCTACTAAAAACAAAAAAAATTAGCTGGGCACAGTGGCGAGTGCCCGTAATCCTCAGCTACTTGGGAGGCTGAGGCAGGAGAACCGCTTGAACCTGGGAGGTGGAGGTTGCAGTGAGCTGAGATCATGCCACTGTACTCCAGCCTGGGCAACAAGGGGACCTTGGTTTCAAAAAAAAAAAAAAAGCTTATAAAACCTTTATTTCCCAATATATTTTACATCTTTTGTTTACTTAATATTGGTTTAATTTCTCTAAAACATGAAAACATGTTAAGTATCATTCCAAAAAAGTTTGAGTAATTTTGTTACTGTGATTTTTATAACACTATCAGTAACACTAAAACTCTATTTTATGACACACTCTTCATTGTAACAGGCTGTCTACTAGCTATATATAACTCTATCATCTTCTGATAAATCAGACATTTTAAGTGACTTGGACATTGTTTTTCTGAATGATCCCCTGATATTATATATTTGTCATTTAGCTTTTAGCACAAAATAAGTGCTCAATCAGTGATAACCTTTAACATAATTGGTGTCACTAAATGGCCTGTGCAGTGTTACAAAGCTAACAAACAGCAGAGGAAGGCAGCCAAGGCTCTTTTTACGTCAACACATTGTCTTCTTTTCTATAACACTTAATATACAGCACACTACTCTGGTCTATTAGTTGAATTAATGAGGCAACACTGGCAGACCAAAAATATGGTAAAAATAAATTACAAAGAATGAATATATAGCTTAATGGACATGAAATATATTCATGAAATGGCTTTGCTATGCTTAAGTTTGTATTTCTAAATATTATAAAAGTTATAAAATATTATTAAAATACATTTCTAAATTCACTCATAAGTAAAATCAGTAACAACATCAAAATAAATGTTGCATATTTGTTCTTTACAAACAACAAAGCAGAAGGATTATTACTGATTTTATCTTCTGCTTTGTAAAGAACAAATAAATGTGCAACACCATTGAAAATTCTATGTTGCTGGGCATTGTGGCTCATGCCTGTAATCCCTGCACTTTGGGAGGCCGAGGTGGGTGGATTACGAGGTCAAGAGATCGAGACCATCCTGGCCTACATAACGAAACCCTGTCTCTACTAAAACTACAAAAATTAGCAGCTGAGGCAGGAGAATCCTTGAACGCAGGAGGCAAGAGTTGGCAGTGAGCGAGATCAACCCAACATGCACTCCAGTCTGGTGACAGAGCGAGACTACCGTCTCAAAAATAAATAAATTAAATAAATAAAAAATAATAAATACAATTAATTTTATAAAAAGAAAATTCTAGGTTTTTGATGTTGTCTTTTTTTCATCCGCGGAGGGGTTTTATTTTACATACGTTTAATATTGATTAGCCGTATTTTCCTTTTTTTGTTGGTTGTTGAGAATGGAGTCTTTGCTCTGTCGCCCAGGCTGGGTGCAGTGGCCGCTATTCCGGCTCACTGCAAGCTCCGCTCCTCCGGTTTCACGCCATTCTCCTGCCTCAGCCTCCGCGAAGTAGCTGGGACTATATGCGCTTGCACCACTCTGGACTTAATTTTTGTGATTTTTTTAGTTAGAGACAGGTTTTCACCGGTTTTATCAGGAATGGTCCTCGATCCTCATGACCTCGTGTCTACCCGGCCTCGCTTCTGCCCAAATGCTGGGATTACAAGGCGTGAGCCAGCCGTCCAGGCTAGCGTATGTTTTTCAAGTGAATTTAAATTACTAACCAAGATATCCACTAGGATGGGACAAGTTTTAAAAGTTTAGAACAAGGGATATAGCAAGTAGAGAAAAGCAAGCGCCCTCACGAAGCCTCCGCACTGGTTTAACAGGGCAGCAACTGATAGTGACACTTTCTAGGAGCCCATGGACTTATTCTAAATATCAGCATCTATGAAACTATTTTTTAATCCTCAAGAATTTAGCAGTGTGAGATAAGAACTGTTATTACTTGTTTTATTTTGTTTATTGGTTTAGTTTTTTATTGATGACCTGAGACAAGGTGCTCAGCTCTGTTTTCCCAGGCTGAAGTGCAGTGGCTCAATCACAATTCAGCTGTAGCCTTGACGCTCCCAGGGGCTCAAGCGATCTTCTATCTCAGCTCCCAAGTGGCTGGACTACAAGCACAAGATTAACCACATGCATGGTAATTTTTTTGACTTTCTACAGAGAATGGTTTACATATCTTGCCCAGGCCGAGCTCAAACTCCTGGGCTCAAGTGAACCTCGGCGTCCTTTGGCCTCCGCAAAGTGGCTGGATTACCCAGGGCAGTAAGCAACTGTGCGCCGGCGCATTAACCTTTCTTTTTTATACATGAAAAAAACTTAGGCATTGAGAGGTTTTAAGGATGCCTTGTCTACAAAGATTCAGAAGAACGCAGGATTCAAACCCTCGATTTTCTGATGTCAAAGCGACATTCTATACCACCAATCTAAAACTAGCGCTGCCCTCCTCTATGAATGATTTTTTAAAGCCACCCTTTCTCTTCCACTACACAGAACCATTTGGCAAAATATTTAGAGTTTTCGGTATGCCTAGAGAAAGAATACAATTTTTTTCTTCATAAGATTACACTTCTTACTTATCTCAGGGTCATGGAGATTATACAAAGGACTCTACACGCTTTCCTTTTCGCTTGGGTAAACTAAAATAGACAACTTACTTTATACAGATCCCAGAGGCCTATCAGATCAACCTTTTGGAGAAAATCTTAAGAGCTCAAAAAAAGAGCTGGCGCTCGAAATTTCGATAAGACCACTGAGACTCAAATATTTTAATCCTGTTATGGACTCACATTGAAAGTAACTGTTCCTCAGACCATCCGCAGTTTTACTCCCTATACACAGTAACTTAAAAGCAGAAGCAGGCTGGGTACAGTGCTCACTTCCTGTAATCCCAGCACTTGAGGCCGAGGCGGGTGGATCACCTGAGTCATGAGTCTCGAGACAGCCCTGAAACCAACGTGACGAAACCCCATCTCTACCTAAGAAACACAAAAATTAGCTGGTGTGGTGGTGTGTTGCCTGTATTCCCAGCTACCTTCGGGAGGTTTGAGGCCAGGAGATTCACTTGAACCTGGGAGTGATGTTGCAGAGAGGCCAGATCGTGCCATCAGCACTTGCCAGCCTGGGCAACAAGAATGAAAACTCTGTCTCAAAAAATAATAAATAAATAAATAAAATAAATAAATAAATAAAAATAAAAGCAGGGACTAATACTCATCTCTGTACCCAGGTAGTATCTATCTATGCTTTGGAAAAAGCATGTATTTTATAGGTGTAAAACTTTACTGAACCCCTTGATCAACACTTGAATTCTTAGCCATCATAAGAAATATTGCATATGAAAATGTTTTTACTTCAAAATTGGATATTGTTTATACTTAAGATTTCTCATCACCTGTAGCAGTGTGCGACTGTGATACAGGATAGATTCTTTCCATTCCAAGAAAAGGATTAAGACGCTTTTCCCGCTGAAGGGGAAAGACCACTTTGGTAATAGCATTAGTGATTCTTCTCCATTCTAATATCAAACCTGGTAAAGGATGTAATGCCTTTAATTTATTTAAAACATCCTGCCAAAAAAAATAATAAGGTAAGATTGAATTATTGTCCAAATTCCATAGCAAGTTAGAATCTCTTTTCTGTAGATAATACAATCTCAAAATTAAATTTAAGAGTAATATCTACAACTCAAAACTATTACTTGGGTTTTTTATTTAAACCACCATATTGATAAAACTATAACTATAGTTTATAAAATGCAAATGTGGTAATACTGAGCACTATCAATTTAAAACTACCTTTTTCAAAAAAAATCAATGAATTGTCAGTCTAACAAAGTAACTGCCTTCCCACACTCCACCAAAAGTTTATTTTACATCATCTGTTTTCTTTATGCATTTTCCTCCTTCACTCCTCACATGACTGGAAGTATCCCAGTTGTTTTTGTGCTTGCCCGGATACTTATATGGTTTCCACATGAAGGTAATCAGGAGACATTTATTTTAAAACTTTGAATTTTCATACTATAGACTTTCAGTGAACTATTAAGGAACAGAAACTTGTGAGTAAAAAGGCCAGTGAGATTAAATTAAAAAATGTGCTATAGCCTGGAGCTAAAGAAATTTCCTAGGAGCAGACAAATCATAGATAACGATATAAGGACCACAATTCTACACAAGGGCAACTTGGATAGCTCTATGGCTATATTTTCTACCCTATTTTCCCCGAAACATCAGTAAAAGTAAAATTAAGCCCTTTCTCTCTTCCATCCCACTAATGCATATAGTTTTCCATGGATTATGATTAACAATTTTACTTTGTAATTAGCAGATTAAATTCTTAAATCAAGGCCTGGTGCAGTGGCTCATGCCTGTAATACCAGCACACTGGGAGGCTGAGGCGGGAGGATGCCTTGAGGTCAGGAGCTCAAGACCAGCCTGGCCAACATGGTGAAACCCTGTCTCCACTAAAAATACAAAAATTAGCCGGGCATGGTGGTACAACTTTATAAACCTTTATACCATGTTAATGATAGGAAGGAAGGACACAACTGCTAACTTAGATTATGATTAAGATTTTCCATGCTGGAATATCTCCACAGAATTTGTGGGCTACCAAACCACAAACCAATGTGTTCATTTATATCTGGGTAAATTCAAATGGTAGGCTAAGATCTTGATTTCATCAGCATTCTTTCTAGATACCAAAATGTTAAAAGCAGTTTAGGTTCTGCCCTGCTCTGTGACTGCCCCAAAGAGCACCTTACTAGTGCTGAACTGTCTTCCCAGCCTTAGCTTGCGTCCATTGTCATTCCCTCTTCTGGTAGAACCCAGAGTTTTCTTGCTGCCTTGGTTTTTCATCTCTCCATTTGGGGGCAACTTCAATTCCAAAAATAAAACCTGCAAGAAATTAATGCCTCTTTAGTCAAGAATGAAACTTGCAAGGACTATCATTCAGAAAATATTTTAAGTTATTTTAGAAAACAATCTCTACAGTTCAACATGGATTGAAATAATGTTTCTCTGGATAATTTGGAATTACCACATTTAATAAATGATGGCAATGAAAATTTTATATGTCAGGTAGTCTATCCATATTCTAATTAGGCACTATCAGATTAATACTAACACAGGCCTTTTTTTTTTTCTTCTTGAGACAGGATCTCACTGTCACGCAGGCCAGAGTGTAGTGGTGTGATCACAACTCACTGTAGCCTTGACTTGCTGAGCTCAAGTGATCCTCCCACCTCAGCTTCCCGAGTAGCTGGGGCCACAGGCGTGCACCACCATGCCCGGCTAATTTTTGTGTCTTTGGTAGAGACAGGATTTCGCCATGTTGCCCAGGGTGGTCTCAAACTCCTAAGCACAAGCAATCCACCCACCTCGGCCTCCCAAAGTGCTGGGATTATAGGCATAAGCCACCACACCCAGCCAGCTTTTAAGCAGTCAGGAACACAGGCATGTATATACGCTGTGCTGAGCAACTGGCAAACAAGTTATTAACATTGAGACTTATCGCTCTAAGAATTGTGAGCTCTCCTAAATGAAACTGTTCAATCAGTTAAGCCCCATAGATCAACATGGAAGCTTACATGGCTATTGTCTCGTTACAAAAATCAGAAAACACTAAGGTAGGAAGGGGTTTAAAAAGTCATCTAGTGCCACCACCACAATGCTGGGCCCTGACAGTCACTAGGCACAAAAAGTTAGGAGAAGGTGGCCAATACAATGTGGCAATAATGAATGCTAGAGAGGGCTGGCAGCACCCACTGAAGACACCAGGACCACGCTGTGCGGAAGGTGGAAGATCCCGTGTAACACTCATAAGCTCAGATTAGAGGGGATGAAACTAGGGCAATTCAGAACATTATCTACTATACCTAATCATTCACTTGTATATTTTGAGTGGGTTTTAATGAACCTTGGATTATTTTCCCAGTAATAATTCTAAAAATTGAAACTATTTGTATAAGTACAAGAATTTTTCCCACGAGTTGGGCCAGGGGTGGAAGGGAAGATAATCTCTATGCTTCCCTAGAATAGTAATGATGACAGAAACAATGATCTGGTTCCAGTTTCAATGGGGTCTTAGGAATGAAAGGTACTGAGGCTTACTGCGGATGTCAGTAACTACTTAGCCCAAGAACTGTGTTACACAGATGTGAACATACGCGTGTATAGGGATTAGGGTTGCCACACATACCAAATAAAATTACAAAATGCCCAGTTAAATTTGAGTTGCATGGGGCATACTTATACTAAATTGTTATTCATTGTTTACCTGACATTCAAAATTTTTTATTGACAAATTATAGTTGTATACATTCATGGGGTACAAGATGATGTTTTGATGTAAGTATACAATGTGGTGTGATTAAATTAAGCTGATTAATATATTAATCACCACACTTAGACCTATCATTTTTTACAGTAAGACATTTGAAATTTACTCTCTTACTTTGAAATATATAATACAATATTATTGACTCTAGCCACCCTTGTGTACAATAAATCTTAGAATCGATTCCTCCTGTTTATCTGAAACTTTGTACCCTTTGATAAACAATTCCCCATTCCCCTATCTAAAACTTTATACCCTTTGATTAGCAACTCTCCATTTCCCCACTCCCTACCCCCCCAGCCTCTGGTAACAACTGTTCCACTTCGAGGAGTTCAACTTCATTGGATTCCATACATAGTGAGATCATCTGAAACATATGGTACTTATCTTTCTGTAACTGGCTTATTTCACTTAGCATAACGTCCTTCAGGTTCATCTATGTTTTCAAAAATGACAGGATGAAATACAAAATTGAAACTGCATGTGCCGTATTTTATCAGGCAACCCTAATACAGGTATCAAAGGGTACACGAATGGCAGCATAGGAGAAAAAAATCAAGTAACTGGATAGGAAAAATAAAACACTATTAAAGTAACAATAAGGCAACAAACCCAAGAAGACAGACCCATTATGAATAAAGACAACACAAAGATCTCAAGTTATATATGTAGAAGTTCTTTAGCTTAAGCTTTTTTTTTTTTTTTTTTTTTTTTTTTTTTTTTTTTTTTTT
>NW_016803631.1:850813-873698 GCF_001698545.2 Rhinopithecus bieti | reverse complement strand
GTGAAGCTTTCAGAATTAACTGTGAAACTTCTCATACAAATTACCTTCCAGGTAACTGCCATTTTGGCATGCAGGACTAAGAAGAAGCCAATAATATCAAAGGCCCTTTACTCTTAGTCCAGGATTTGCTTGAGGCCTGTTGCTTACATGCTTTCAGGCCCATCTGAATCACAAGGGTAGCAATTCCTGCCTTGCCCCAAACCTACTTGTGCTGAAACAGAGATTCTGTATTTTCTATAAGTTCCCTATGTAATTTTATGTGCAGTCAGCTAGGTATTGGCTTGGGGACTTTAAAAGCGGATACCAAAAAGAAAAAAAAGGGTACCACTGAATTCAACACATGAATGAGAGAAATCAAGTTCCTCATTTTCTTTAAAATATGTTAACGAAGGAACAGAAAATCAAATACTGCTTGTTCTCACTTATCAGTGGGAGCTAAATGATGAGAATTCATGAGCACAAAATCCCTTTTCATTTAATCTCAGAAAAATGTCCAGTTTCCTATTCTATAGAAAGATGTTAGGGCAAGCAAGGAAGGGGTAAGGGCTTATGAAATGACTAACTTTCTGGAGAAATAGCTATGCTGTCATGCAACCACCACTACCAATCATTTCTTCAACAAATACTTAGTGAGTCCCTCCTCTGTTCCAGGCAAATCTCCTTCTTGAGGAGCTTACATTCTAGAAGTCCTCTTTATTACCTTCCTTTATTTGTAAATTATATACAGATATAATTTACACTTTATTTGTAAATTATATACAGATATAATTTACAAATTAGATGCTAGAATATCCTCAAAGCAATCTGGCTAACTGGCTATTTCATTTTAGTGACCTTTGGTGTTCAGGTAAATACACACACACACACACACACACACACATACCACAATCATTTTAACTCTAAAAATTATTTATCTATATCCCTATCCCCATGATACAACCTCAGCGATGTCATCTGAACTGGTGAAAGAAAAACTGTGGCCAGCTAGTTGATAGGCCTGGGTCTCAATTGCATCCAGCTTGGCTTGCATTATGTGTTTCTGACTTTCACATTCTGCAGTACTAAAGCCAATTCCATTTAGTTCGAGCAAGGCCAAGCAGTACTGAGAGGGCATTTCCACCTTACGGAAAACATCTGGAAGAAAAAAGAAAATTGAAATGTTAATTCATTGGCTAAGTGGCTAGATTAGCAGCCTTACTTAAACTATACAGAATTCATCTAGGAAAATCCAGAAATGCTACCAAGGTATCCTTCAGGAGCCAGTCTCCCAAGCAGCATCCTCAAGCCAACAATGAAAGGTGGAAGAGTACAGGCTGGTTTAGCACTTGACAACTATCCTTGTCTGTGCAGAGAGTAGAAGATTTGGCAATCTTGTGACTAGTCTGGATTACAAGAAACTATATTTCTCCAAAGATGTTTCTGTTTCTACTCTTAGCAGGAGCATAACAATCAACCTTACTTTGAAATCCAAAATGCTCCAAAATCTGAAACTTTCTGAGCACTGACATGACACCACAAGTAGGACAGTCCATACCTGACTTTATGTGACAGGGCACAGTCAAAATGCAGGTGTACAACACAAAGTTTATTCAGTGTCTCCAAAGGAAAAAAGTCCCTCCTTGCCCCATTCAGCTTCAATATCTCTTTTCTGCCAGACGACCACAGACTGCCTACATGAGTGACTGAGACAGTGACACCTTTGCTTTCTGATGGTTCAGTGTACACAAATTTTATTTTGTGCACAAAATTATTAAACATATTGTATAAAATTATCTTTAGGCTATGTCTATAGGTATATATGAATTCTACATTTAGACTTGGGTCTCATCCCCAAGATATCTCATTATGTATAGGCAAATATTCCAAAATCCAAAAAAATCTGAAATGTAAAAACACTTCTGGTCCCACATTTTGGATAAGGTAGACTTAACTTACATATTAAAGGCCCTAAGAGGACCTGAAGCAAAGACAACTATTTAATTTTATTTTAAGTGAAAGTCCTAAACTTATTTGACCATTAAATCCTTTTCTCATATAATACTTATTAACATCTTGAAAAGTAAGCATCCATGGAATATACTATAGGAAATGCTGTCCTAAATCATTAAGAAAGAATCCCTAACACTTCAGCTTCCAGTATTGAGTCACTAGGAATCTGAGCAACGCTGGCCCACCCTCCCCAGCTCCACACAAACACATTATTTGAGGCACTGCTGGTCTCAATTAGCATGAGAAATCTCCAGGGACACCCATAACCACTATGAAAAGCAAAGAAACAAATGAGAGTTACTGGCCTCTAACCACCTGCAGAAGGTATGAAGCTGTCGGAGTCTAGCTTTAGAAGCCTGGAACTAGTGGAGAAATTCATGTTACTTGAGACTAGAGAAATAATGAACTTGGGTCAGAACAGGAACAATCAGAGAAGCACAAAGTAAGACTGGCAGGAAGCTAGACTGCATCCATAGCCATTAGGAAGGAGCAAGGTCGTTATGGGAATGGAGTCCCATAGCAAAAAATGTTAAGGAGATATGGATCTTTGAAACAACAACAGGATGAGGAGCTGAGTCTCAGACTCTTGTTCTGAAACAAAACTCTCAAAGGTTACTGTGGTCCTTGGATGCGGAGTAGCGTGGTACCCAGCAGAGGCAGGAGCAAAACCTTTCTAAGGGAAGATTTCCCCACATAAGTCCTGCAGGGATCCTTGATCATAATAAATCCTGTATGAACTCACAAAAAATATGAAAAATACAAGACAGCAAAGAAATGTGAATAGGACTCAGAAGAAACAACCAAGAACAAATTTAGATCCCCAAAATTGCAGATAAGGACTAGTTAGAATATTGCACAACTGTGAATGAACTATTTACAGAACAAAAAGTGACTAGAAACAAAGTAAAATAGTAGGAAAATAGAGAACAAGTGTGTATCAATAATCATAATAAGCAGAAATACATCAAAGATCACAATACATTGGCAAATTTGTAAAAAAAAAAAAAAAAGGTAAGCCTGAAAAATAAATAAACTATACTTTGTTTATAAGACATGTCTGAAGATAGGAACCTAGAAAGGTTAAAAGGGATAGAAAAAAGCTATATGAAGTAATATTAAGAGAAAGCTGATGTTGCCATATTCATATAAGAAAACAGACTAATAATAAAAATCATTATTTGTAATACAGATGGTCATAATACAATAATACAAGGTTTAATTCACCAGGAAGACAAATCAATTTTAAACACATACACACCTAATAAAATGGCCTCAAAACAAAATTGATTGAATTACAGGGAAAATAAGACATAGAATATTTTAAAAACAACTTTGACTTAACAGACATATAAAATTGTGCATCCAGAATTAGAGTACACATTCTTTTGTGTGCACATAGAGCATTTACACAATAGTTCAGGTTTTAGATCATGAATCGTTCTCTAAAAATTTCAAGAATTAGTATTATATAACCATGTACTCTAACTACAACACAATTAAGTTTAAAGATAATAAAATACAAAATAAAAGTTTCTAAATATTTAGGAATTAAAATCATTCTTCTAAATTATTTTGAGTGAAAAAATATACCAGAAATCTAAAAATATCTAGCATGATAAGAATATTATATATCAGGCCAGGAATAGTGGCTCACACCTGTAATCCCAGCACTTTGGGAGGCAAAGGCAGGAGGACTGCTTGAGGGCAAGAGTTTGAGACCAGTCTGGGCAACACAGCAAGACCCCCATCACTCCAGCCTGGGCGACAGAGCCAGACTCCGTCTCAACAAAAAAAAAAAACGTTTTGTGTGTGTGTGTGTGTGTGTGTGTGTGTGTGTGTGTACACACATCAAAACTGTGGAATACAATAAAAGTAGTGCTTTGAGGAAAATTTATAGCCATATATACATACATTTTGTGTGATACAGATCCTCACTCTATTGCCCAGACTGGAGTGCAATGGCAGAATCTCTGCTCACTGCAAACTCCGCCTCTGGGGTTCAAATTATTCTCATGCCTCAGCCTCCCAAGTAGCTGGGATTACAGGTGCATGCGACCACACCCAGCTAATTTTTGTATTTTTAGTAGAGACAGGGTTTCACCATGTTGGTCAGCTGGTCTCAAACTCCTGGCCTCAAGTGATCCACCCGCCTCAGCCTCCCACAGTGCTGGAATTACAGGCATGAGCCACTGCACCCCGCCACCTTATATTCTTAAGTTAGAAAAGAAAAAAGAAATAACTTGAGAAGTAATGGTTTTAAGGTCAAAGAGGAATATTGAAAAAGGACTACAAAATAAAGTAAGAGGAAACAGATAATATAGATGTGGGCAGAAATCAAGGAAACAGAAAACAAAAGTAATAGGAAGAATCAAAGACAAAAGTTGGTTCTTTGAAAAGACTAGAAAATTGGCAAAACTTTAAGTGACATTAAATAATATTATGAAAGAAAAAGAGGATATAACAAATAAACCAGAGATGTAAAAAAGAGAGACTTAGCAAAAGCTGTATACCAATAAATTTGAAAATTTAGATGAAACATAAATTCCTTAAAAATATATAGGTTGGGAATGTCACAGCGGAGTAATAAAAAGAAAAAAAAATTTGGAAAAAAATAGATATATATAGCTTACCAAATATACTCAAAAAGAAATAACTGAATAATCTTACAGTTATTAAGGAAATCAAAGTTGTAGTTAAAATATCTTTCTACATCAGATGAGAATACTTCCTGGCTAACAGAAAAATTTTAAAAATAAAACGTACCTATATCTCTTTCTACAAAGAAATAATTATATTCAAACTAAATCTGATAGTTGTCTACATTCTCTCCAAAAACTTCCCTTGTCTCAATGCACTTCAATTCTTGAATTCTATGAATAAGAAAGCATTAACAATGTATAAAATGCATTTACTACCTCCTAACCACCCTTTTATTTTGAGATGGGGTCTCACTATGTGGTCCAGGCTGGTCTCAAACTTCTGGGCTCCAGTGATCCTCACACCTTAGACTCCTGTGTAGCTGGGATTACAGGCAGGAACCACTGAGCCAGGCTAGCCATACATTTTTGAAAGTGCAGAAAAAAAGGAGTTTTCAAAAGCACATTGAAATGGTGAAAGTTAAAAATTATAATAATCAACTAACATAATAAGCACCTGCTCTATGACAAACACTGCCCATATTACATTCACTATCTTATTTAATCCTTAGAACAACTTTATAAGAACCAGACTTAGTTTCAGACCAGTTTCAGTAGTTTGCCCAAAGTCCCTCCGCTCATAAGTAGATAGTCCAGATCCAAACCCTAGTCTGTATGAACTCATCCATCTATTTTCTAGTACCTATTAATCAGTCAATAAATTCAGTCATCTCCTCACAATGAAGCCAAATTTGTTCTACTTCACATCTCTACCATAAGCATCTGTTAAGGTATCTGTAGTCAGGGTGCTCAATCTGGGCCAGCAGATAACAATGACAATAAATTCATGTTATTTGTTATGAGGGAAAAAAGAGACTCTCATGACTATCCTTTGCTGTGAAAAAAACATCTGGTTTTTTTGTTAACAGTTCCAAAAAGAAAAGAGTTAACTCTTTGAAATCCATTAAGGATGTCTTCTAAGTGTGAATAAAAATTATTTGATAAAGTTCAAATACAAAATTAGCAACAACTGCATAAATGCCATTTTGTAATTTTCTTCACACAAGGGCCAGAAGTCAGCAAATTATGGCCAAACTAACATTAGATGCATGTTTTTGTAAAGTGCTATTGGAAGAGAGCCATTTGTTTTGGTCTTGTCTATAGCTGCTCTTTTGCTACAATGGCAGAGTATTCGTGATAGAGATTGTTTGGTTCACAAAGCCAAAAATATTTACTCTCTGGCCTTTTACAGAAAAAAAGCACTGGACAATCCAAAGGTAGGATTTACATAAATATGTAATTTACCCATTTTTGATAAAGAGTAGCTAAATCTCTATCTCTAATCTATAACATAAAAATGCCAGAAACTTGGTTTTTACCTTGAAGGTTTTCCTTCTGCAACAGAGAGTTGAGCTGATTCATAGAGTTGAAGATGAGAATGGACTCCACAGATGCTCTGTATCGCCCAGAATGCTCACTGCCAGCATTTAGCCCCAGGCTTTGAATCCCTTGGCTGGTCTCCATCCCTTCTAGGAGTGGAAGCTCATGAGGAAGAAAACTGGTAACTATGCTATGAAGAGTCGGCTCCTGAGAATCTGGATCTAGTAACCAGCATGCCACCTGAATGGGATAGCAATGAGAATATTTTCCTGATTTTTTTCAAAGACACTTTTGTACCTCTAAATGAAAAGGGAAAAAAAGAAAGCTCATTTCTAACCTCACTCATTTTCATTTAATATTTATTCAGTGGTTTCCCCAGGAAAGGAGAAGGAAAGAATAATTGTAACAGGACTCATTTTTGGTAGCAATAACAGCAATGGCTTTCAAAGAAAGAAAAGTTGTAACTATTCCATTACTACAATGCTCAGGCCGATCCAGTTTAGCAGTAGGCTTGACAAACAAGTGTGTCTCAGCAAACTCAAATTATGCGTCTGAAAATGAAGATGGACTCCTCCACTAGGCTAATTTGGGCTAAGCTACTGTAATAAAGATGGGCCTGTGAGGTTTTAGGTATATTTGGTTCTTTCAACACCAAAAGAAGTGAGGTACCGGGTGCAGTGGCTGCCGTCTGTAATCCCAGCACTTTGGGAGACTGAGGTGGGTTGATCACCTGAGGTCAGAAGTTCAAGACTAGCCTGGTCAACATGGTAAAACCCTGTCTCTACTAAATATACAAAAAATTAGCTAGGTGTGGTGGCGGGCACCTGTAATCCCAGCTACTCAGGAGGCTGAGGCAAGAGAATTGCTTGAACCTGGGAGGTGGAGGTTGCGGTGAGCTGAGATTGCACCAATGCACTCCAGCCTGGGCAGCAAGATCAAAACTTTGTCTCAAAAAAAAAAAAAAGAAAAAAAAGGAGTGAAGCATAAATGTTTTACCATTAAAAGTTTATATCCAGAGTTTCAGAAAGCCTCTAGACTTTCCCCTCAGGATGGGGGGTTTGTCACCAGAAAACCATCCAATTATTCATTTGATTGCTATTTCCAACTTCCTCATGACAGTAGGAGTCCCGTAGTTTCTAACACTAGATCAAGCAGATCATTAACTGGATTAGAATAAGGGAATCTAAGCCCTGTTCATAATTCTGACAATTACTTTACTATATGACTCAATTATTTCTTTTGCAGGTTAAGAACAAAGTTTTATAGGGGAATACTGAATGAAATAGTCTCATGTAAAGGTTAACAGGTTTTTTTAACTGAGTTATCATTATGAAGAGTGCATCAAACTTTGCTATTATAAAGGAAAGTTCTCAGGAGCCAGTAAGGGGATTTGCCTCTATGCTAAATGGCCACTAACTACAATCCTTTTTGACATCTTATTCACACTCTTTTCCAATTTTCTGCCTCCACCCTCATGAATATTTAAAACCTTCTGCTATCATATACCTAAATCTGTTCTCATTTCACTTCCAATTTACTATTAGAAAACTTAGGACTTACGACCCAAATTAAAATTTTTTCAAAATCTCTGAGGAAAGACATAAACTTTAGGGCTCCAAATTTGTGACATCTCTGTTTTTATCTACACAGAGATATTTGGTGCATGATATTCTATTCTGGGTAGATGAGATTATTGAATAAAGAATTGACTAAAATACTTAAGCTGCATTATTGAAGCTAAGGAAATACCAAGTCATTTAAGAATTAACACTAAAATGTTGTTTTAAGTATATAAAATTAAATAAGACATAGAACCTTAGGATCTTCATAACTTTGCTCCAAGGAGATGCCACAAGAAAGAAGAAGAATTTTATAGCTCTGGATGAAGTCATAGATGACAACAGAACGTTCTTTATCAGATTCCTTTCGCAAGCAAGATTGAAGGTGCCATATCCTGTCTTTCAAAGTCAGGCTTGGATCTAGAGAAGGTGGAACCAAACTGGCACTAATTTCTTTAAAAAAAAAAAAAAAGGAAAAAACAGTTTTAAGGCAAAAATTACATGCTTTCATTTGAAGCAGCAATCTTTAGTAGAAAGACTGAAAAAGACTAGAAGCCTTAGGGTCTGGTTCCATGTGACGAGTAATTCAGCATCTTATCAAGGTCATATCAGCTATGCAGACGAAGTGCATCATAATCTAAAAATTATGGTTTGGGCTAGAAGATTTTTAATGCTCTACTTAATTAGGTGGGAGAAAATATTAAACATTAATACTTCTAAAAACAAAATTACATTTCCCAGAATGAGGAGTTAAAGATAGGAAAAGTATTTGGAAATAAATTTTAAAGAGAGATTTAGTATGAACAGATACTATTCTATCCAAAATAAAGAAAAAGCTTAAGTAACTACTCACCCCAACATATTTTCCTGCAAAATAACTGAAAATATTTCATGCTTACTAAGGAACAGACACTATACAGCATCCTTTAAAATGTTTCCTTATTAATTTTGCTCCTGTCCAAAACCAACCTATCAGCTGGGGTATCCAACAACCACAGTCAGATCACAGGGTATTTCCAGATTACATCCTTTCCATTCCAAAGACTTCTCCAAAGTTTATATGATTCGACTACTATAGACCTCTAGCTCAACGATCCCTCTAGATGAGTTTCAGACCCATTCAATGGGAGAACAGAAGACTGAAAATAGACTGCCATAGTTTAGTCTTCAAAAGCAAACCCTGAAAATGGCAAGAGAGTTCCTGAGGCTTCACTGCCCCTCAGAGGAAAACCCATAGCATTAATAGCCTCACGTGACAGGCAGGGAGAAGTAAGGAAGTGCTTCTTAAACATTAATTCTAGTTAATATATGCAATAACGTACATGCCAGCTGCTCTCCAAAAAATTACAATTTTTGCCGGGCACAGTGGCTCACGCCAGCACTTTGGGAGGCTGAGGCGGGTGGATCACCTGAGGTAAGGAGTTCAAGACCAGCCTGACCAACATGGGAAAACCCTGTCTCTACTAAAAAAATACAAAATTAGCCGGCGTGGTGGCACATGCTTGTAATAGCAGCTACTTGGGAGGCTAAGGCAGGAGAATCACTTGAACCCAGGAGGTGAAGGTTGTATTGAGCCAAGATCAGGCCATTGCAATCCAGCCTGGGCAACAAGAATGACACTCTGTCTCAAAAAAAAAAGAAATTTAAACTCTAAAAATAAATCCTAGGTAAATACCAGGAAATTATTCTCAAAATATAAGATCACTACCCTAATGGATGTTACATTAATTACATAGTAACTTACTCAAATACTCATTACTTACCAGAATGCTTTTGTTCCTTCTGCAGTGAAAAATAATAGGCATCCCTTCCACCCCAGCATACTGCCAGTCCAACCACCAAGATGTCATCACAACCTTTAATAGGAAATCCATCATCTCTAATAGGAATTTCCTGAGGTGAGTTAGCTAAGTAAAACAAAAGTGAAATAGTTAAAAATCTCTAAAAACAAAGACATTATATAAATTGTTAAAACAGGCCGGGCGCGGTGGCTCAAGCCTGTAATCACAGCACTTTGGGAGGCCGAGACGGGCGGATCACGAGGTCAGGAGATCGAGACCATCCTGGCTAACACGGTGAAACCCCGTCTTTACTAAAAAAATACAAAAAACTAGCCGGGCGAGGTGGCGGGCGCTTGTAGTCCCAGCTACTCGGGAGGCTGAGGCAGGAGAATGGCGTGAACCCGGGAGGCGGAGCTTGCAGTGAGCCGAGATCGCGCCACTGTACTCCAGCCTGGGCGACAGAGCGAGACTCCGTCTCAAAAAAAAAAATTGTTAAAACAATTATAAAAATAACCTATCTTTGATAGGCAAAATTTCCAGATCTTAAAATACGCATTTGGACAGTCATTTTAAGTATAAGTAAGATCTTTCCAGGCTTCTCATCAATTAAGATAACTGTCACTATGAAAAAGCAACCAAAGATTTGTTAAATCTATAGTGATTAAGTTCAAAACAGAGAGGCTGCATTTCAAATTTTATAACTCAAACAAAAATACAGATCATTGGCATACTACAAATATTTTGCAGCAAATTCAGCAATTCTTGGCTAAGAAACTCCAGAAAAATAAAGACTGTTATTCCCTAGTGAAGTATAATTTTGTATCTAGAGTCAACATTTTTTCCTAAAATAATGTATCTCGAATTTTATAAAGGTCAAGAATCAATCTGTCTTATTGATAATTATATCCCTAGTATCGGCACATAAGAACTTAGTATATATTTATTAAATTTAGGTGAACTTTTTTATCCCTCTAGCCTCTATTATATAGCCTGATACAGAAAATGTGCTCAATTTTGTTTGTTGCATCAAAAATGGAAAGTGCTATTCAACAGTAAAAGTACATAAAAGTTGTGGTTAACACATCTGCTCCATGAATTGAAAATCAGACAAATACCCAAACGTTTATGAACAAATTAATTCATAAAATAGCGAGGTTTAATAAATCTAATCAAACACCCAATTTCCACAGCAGGTTGTCAAGCTGTCTACAACTGGTTCCCACAATCCAGAAGGCAGAGTTCATGCAATAAGACAGGAATATACATAGCCTTACTTGACCAAAAGGTTCAACTCTCTCAAAACCTGGAAGGGCTCTGCAAGGTTTTGGAAGCAACATTTCCGTATACAATTCATGACTATCAATGGAGGTCTAAATTCTACTCAAGATAAATCTTGGAAAATGTAGCTAATGTACACTGTGAAGAACAAAGTTCCTATTAGCAAGGTACTTTTGTAATTACATAAGCAAACAAGGATATTACAATTTAATAGAAAATAATTTATGAGGCCAGGCGCGGTGGCTCACGCCTGTAATCCCAGCACTTTGGGAGGCTGAGGCAGGTGGATCACGAGGTCAGGGGATTGAGACCATCCTGGCTAACACGGTGAAACCCTGTCTCTACTAAAATACAAAAAAAAAATTAGCCAGGCATGGTGGTGCGCGCCTGTAGTCCCAGCTACTCAGGAGACTGAAAAAGGAGAATTGCTTGAACCTGAGAGGCAGAGGTTACAGTGAGCTGAGATCACGCCACTGCACTCCAGCCTGGCCAACGGCAAGACTCTGTCTAAAAATAATAATAACAATAATTCATGAGGCCAGGTGCAGTGGCTCATGCCTATAATCCCAGCACTTTGAAAGGCCAACACAGGCGGATCACTTGAGGTCTGGAGTTTGATACCACCCTGGAAAACATGGTGAAACCCCATATCTACTAAAAATACAAAAATTAGCCAGGCACGGTGCACATGCCTATACTTCTAGCTACTTGGGAGGCTGAGGCAGAAGAATCACTTGAACTCAGAAGATGGAGGGTGCAGTGAGCCAAGATCAAGATCATGCCACTGCACTCCAGCCTGGGCAACTGAGCAAGACTCCATCTCAAAAAAAAAAAAAAAAAAGAAAGAAAAAGAAAAAAAAGAAAAGAATTCATGAGCACTGATGATTAATAAAAACCATTATGTTACAACATTAACATACTATAAAAGAACTGTCACATTCATATTCAAAATATATATTATCTTTATTTTTGTAAACTTTTATTCTAATATATATTACATGTTCCTTTTATACTGGAGGGCAACTACCATTAATTATCAATTTACGTATGCTGAATAAATAAGGCTGTTCTATACATAAATCCACAGCAGAGATACATACTACAATTTGAACAGATTATATTTAATATCTAACATTGAGAAATCTCTTATCTCAGTCTACTAGTTTATCAACATGAAAAAATAAAATTAAAAAAGTTCTTACCTTGCTTAAACCTACCACCAATAGTAGCAGTTTTAGAAGATGTGAAACTTCTAATCTTTTCACAAGCCAGTGAGATGGAAAATCGCTTTTTGCACCGCCACTCCTTAATGAATGTTTGAAAAAGATTTTGGTCACTTGCTACATCAATTATGGCCAAACTTTCTGAACTGCTTGAGGCTGGAGTTAACTGTAATCCATCCTGTGATAACTGAAGTGAAAAGCTTGTGTCACTAATAGGGTTGTTGTCTTTGAACCCATTTCTACTCTCTGGACTTAAATCGTGGTTTTTAATATCTGAAGATGAGCCAAATAAATGACTTTCACCAGGTTGTAAAACATTATTAGTTTTCCAAAGGTTTACAGGTGCTTCAATAATCCCTGGAAATGTCAGCTTAGAAGCAGACGTTGGAATGGGTGTAGGAGGAATGAGACCATTATCATCAACTATATCGCTTTCTTTACGAGGTAAGAGGGATGAGGTTTCACCATGATTGGCATTGTTTTCTAGCATTTCAATCTTGCTTTTTACTTCACTATTAGAAGAAAATGAAATTCCCTGCACTTGGTTTGTCTCCAAGTTTGAAATAACTTCTTGTTCTTCATTTAAATCTGTATATTTTCCATTCAAACTAGACAAGTTTATAGTCACTGATTTTAGATTTTCATTTTCTAGAGGACTGGACACTTTATCTAAAATCCTTTGCAGTCCTGGACTTAGATCAAATGATGCCCCTGACCATATGAATGAATGATTTTGCCTGGTCCCAGTTAATTTTGATTTTTCAGCCCTTTTATCTTGATCTCCTCCATCTTGATCACCTTGGTGGTGCTCATCAAGTACTGGATCATTTAGTTCTAATGCTCTAGGATATACTACAGTATGATGCTTCTCTTGGACAGGAAATATATCTGCATTGTCCAAAGCTTCAACCATCTGAACAGAATCCATTTCTGAAAATATAATAGATTCATCATTGGAAAAAGTCAACTGCTGGCAGGTATCTTGATTCTCATTTACATTTGATTTTTTAATTAGGTCTTCTTGTTGTAGACACAGAGAATCACTAAAATGGTGTGATGTTACTTCTGAAGGAAAGGGTTCTTTCGTTTGCACATCAGGTAATTGTTCTTTTACTAGACAGTCATCACTGAAACTATCAAAGAGTAAACTATCACTCATATTCAAACTGGTTTCAGGAACTGGAAGACATTCTCCTTCTATACCAGTGGGAGTTCTCTTTTGAGGAATCAGAGGTATAACTGGTTTCACAGTTTCTTGTGTTTGATAACCTTGAAGAAAACTATTTAATTGAGAATCAGTAACAGAAAGTTCATTCTTTTTAAAACAAAGACCATTTTCCTCCAATAGTATTGGAGAATGGAAAATTGGGCTTTCTGGAGTCAGGATACCAACCCCATGTGAATCAGTGCTTTGTTTCATAGTACCTACAGTCTTAAGGTCCAAATGATCTATCTTAGTCACTCCTAGAGGATGCTGCTTAGCAGGAAAAGGAATGTGACACTCCTTCTGAAAAGAGTTCATCAAGTTCTGTTGGACTACGCTCTTCTGCATTACCCCTACTGCCAGGTTGGTGTCCTTTGCTCCTAGTTTGGTATTTTCAGTTGCCATCTGTTGCATTATTTTCTCTGACTGAGTATCCAGGTAGAAACTATCTTCAAAATCACAGTCAGAAACATGATTATTTTTAGTTTTGTTTGTTGTGTAAGTACCTGTTTTTTCTTGTAGTCTAGAAATATTTAGAAAATTCTCATGCTGGCCTCCTGATTTGCTAAATGCTCCAGTTGATGGAAGTACTTCACTGGGTATTGCAGTTCTGCTTATATCATCTCCTAATGCCTGAAAATGACTTGGTTTATTTTCCTCTGTATTAAGCTTTATCCTTTCACAATTGATAGTAACATTTGAGTCTCTATTTATGTAACTACTGACTGCTTCACAGGGCATTTGTCTCTCTATTATATTTTTCTGTTTGGTAAAAGTGCTTGTCTGTTCATGAGATTGCTTTTGCGGGTCCTGGTTAATTGCATGGGTGTCACAGTGTTTCACATAAACATTCTGGTTTTTTGAATCATTTTGTATCAGCACTTCATTTATTTTTTCTGCCTCAACAGCTACTCCTCTGCCCTTTTCACTAACCACACTAGTGGCCTGACAAGTCACATTTTTACTCTGAGATCCTGTGACAATATCTTCCACAAAATTGTCATTAGTTAGTGTTATGTTCCATGAACAACTTTGCTTTATTTGTAATGGGAATGATGTTTTGTTATCTTTTTCCTTACCACTCAAAGATACATTTTTATCAAATGGACCTGAATTTCTAAATTCCGTATTCTTCTCATCTAAGGTAAATGGGTCTTCACAAAGACTAGGATTAGACAGAGTCTGTCCCTGTAAATGGATTCTACATGCTCCAGAGTCTTTCAGGGGGCTGCTGTCCCTAGATTGCTTTGGATGCTTTCTATGTTTCCAAGATCGAAAACTTTTGCTCATCTTTTCTGAATTGAAATTCAAAGGCGCCTTTTTTGTTTTCTCTGAAAAAGTCTTAACAACTTTCTTCTTGCTTGTTTTCCCCTCATTCTGAGAGGCTCCTGGCTTCTCTTTATTTATATCCAAAGAGGCCCGTTTTCTTGCTCTGAAAATGGAATGTCTCTGATGTTCTTGATTCCCATCCTGGAAATTACAATTAAAGGAACTTGTATGCTCTCTACTTTTATTTAAGTCTTGCACTATATTTGGTGAATGCTTAATATAAGAATCACTAAATATTGTGTTACTTTTGTTGTTTGATGTTAATTTTTTATAAGAACTCTTAATTTGGGATATAAATGTGTGTTCCTTCACTTCTGACTCACTATGAGTCAATGAACATGTACTAGAATGTAACAGGGCACAGGGATTCCATTGCACTCCCATTTCAACTAAGTCCTGCTGCAGAATCATTCTGGCTTCTTCCACTATAAGGGCTGCTGCTTCCCTTTCAGTTAAACCTTTTCTGCCAGTCACCCAGATAGTCCGCATATTCCGACGTTCTTCAACTGCTTCCTCTTCCTCATCCACTGCCTTCCGGGCACTACACAAAGAGATGGGAAAAGACAGAAATGAATTCATTCATTTGTAAGGCAAATATTTATTAAACATTCAATCTGAGCTGTTCTAGGAACTGGAAAAACAGCAATGAAGGAGAGAGAGAAATAAATGTATCTGCTCTCATGGCACATTCTAGCTGGGGAATTCAGAAAACAAAGGTTTAAAATGCATTCTATGTTATCTGGTGATAAGAGTTGTATACAAAAATGAGGCACTAGAAAGGGGTGGGTGGTTCTGTAGCTTTTAAATGGCATAATAAAGGAAGGCTTCACTGAGACAGATTCTTTAAGTAGAAGCCTTTAAAAAAGTGAAAGCCATAAAACTTTCATTGAAAAACATCCAGCCAGGCGCGGTAGCTCACGCTTGTAATCCCAGCACTTTGGGAGACCGAGGAAGGCGAATCACTTGAGGCAAGGAGTTCAAGACCAGCCTGACCAACATGGTGAAACCCTGTCTCTACTAAAAATACAAAAAATCAGCCAGGCATGGTAGCAGGTACCTGTAATCCCAGCTGCTTGGGAGGCTGAGGCATGAGAATCGCTCAAACCCAGGAGGCATTACAGTGAAACAAGATCACTCCACTGCACTCCAGCCAGGGCAACAGAGCAGGACCCTGTCTCATTTAAAAAAATTTTTAAAAGGCTATGTACGGTGGCTCATGCCTGTAATCCCAGCACTTTGGGAGGCAAAGGTGGGTGGATCACCTGAGGTTAGGAGTTCAAGACCAGCCTGACCAATATGGTAAAACCCTGTTTCTACTAAAAATACAAAAATTGACCGGGTGTGGTGGCATGGGCCTGTAGTCCCAGCTACTTGGAAGGCTAAGACAGGAGAACTGCTTGAACCCAGGAGGCGGAGGTTGCAGTGAGCCGAGATCACACCATTGCACTCCAGGGTGACAGAGTCTCGCTCTGTCTCAAAAAAAAAAAAAAAAAGACAAGACAAGAAAGAAAACAAATCCTCCTATATAAACTCTGGACAAAATATATGAAGGGACTAGAAAATGAACAAAAAAGAAAGCAGAAACTGGAGGGGGGTTGAGACTTGCAAGAAAGAAATGGCAGTGGGTGAATTTTCACTTTTTACCTGAAGGCAGGGCCCAGTCAATACCCTGTAGGTTGGCTAAAAACTTAGATAAAAACCTGGAGTTCACTGATTGACAGAAGTCAGAAGAGAGTTAAGAGTAACTACATTAGTTGGAAATTGAAGGCAATATAGCACAGATAACTAGTGAAGAATAACTCCTAATTCTTCATATAAACTCTACCCAAATCTCTGACTGACCTCTAAACTGTGCAAGTGTGAACAGATTCCAAGTGGCCAGTTAAAATAAACCAGGGGTCCTCAACTCCCGAGCTGCAGACTAGTAACAGTCCATGACCTGTTAGGAACTGGGCTGCACAGCAAAAGGTGAATTACAGGCAAGGGAGCACTGCTGCCTGAGCTCCGTCTCCTGTCAGATCAGCTGCAGCAAACCCTATTGTGAACTGCACATGCAAGTAATTTAGGTTGTGTGCTCCTTATGGGAATCTAATTGTTTTATCCTAAAACCAAACCATCTCCATCACCCTCCTACCCCCACCTCCACCCCTGGTCTGTGGAAAAATTGTCTTCCATGGAGAAGAGATATGCAAGAGCAAAGAGGATAGTAAAATACTATACCCCATCCCTTCTCACACAGGCTAAGGTCTCAGAGCTGGGAGTCAGGTTTAAAGTGAATGGGAGGTAAGAAACACTGAACTGGAAATAAGATTGATGCTTCCATCTAGAACAAACTGTTTAATACCTGAAAATAAAACTGGTTGTTAGTACCTCAAAGTAACTAAATACCTATAGAGTCTGCCTGAGATTTCATATAAGAGAGAGTTCAAAAAAACAGTGGTAGAAAAAATAATTAAGCTATTCCTTGATTTATATACTGAGTCTAGCCCATTCAATAAATTGGTTATGCAGACATACACACACACACAAAAAAATCAAGGAATCTTCTCACAAATTGTATTGAGGGACACCAGCATTCCAAAAAACATTTCAGAGGGATGTATTTTAAAACGCTCTTGTCTAACAAAAGTATAAGATGAACCTGAGATATATAATGAAATCACATCAAAATTATCAAAATCCATCAAAGCAGATCAAAATCAAAATTCATCAAAGCAGAAAGCATTGATACCAAACTTTTGCTCAGTTTTTTTTGAGACACGATCTTACTCTGTCACCCCGGCTGGAGTTCAGTGGCGCTATCAGTGCTTACTGCAGCCTCAACCTCCTGGGCTCAACCAACTCTCCAGCCTCACACCCCCAAGTAGCTGGGACTACAGGCACATGCCACCACACCCAGCTATTTTTTTTTTTTTTTTTTAATTTTAGTAGCGATGAGATCTTGCTATGTTGCCCAGGCTAGTCTTGAACTCCTAAGCTCAAGCAATCAGCCTCAGCCTCCCAAAGTACTAGGATTACAGGCGTGAGCCACTGTGCCCAGCCCCACTCAGACGTTCTAGTAGGAATGTTTTTAAGTCATGTATTATTTTTAAAATATACAAAACAAAAGTAATCTGCAAGGGGAAAAGTAGCCATATTTTCTTCCACTTACACCAAGTATATAATAAGATTATTTAACACAAAAATACTTTAATACATTATCTACTATTTTAAAATTAACATTTTTTTTTAATTTAATAAGCCCATGTAGGTAAAGGTATTCTCTTACCTTTTGAAAGGCACAGCATTTTTCAGAATCACCTCCACCTCCACAATATTTGCTCTAGCAAGGTCTGCCACAGTATGAAAGCCAGAAGCATAGAGAACCCTGGCTCTCTGAGCATTTAGTAAGGATACCCGAACCAGGTCACACAGCTCCCTCTGGATGCCAAATGTAAGACGCTTCTGAAATTGGGAAAGTAGTAGTTCCATGTTGTGCCATCCCAGACGGTTGGAAAACACTGTAATCATCCCTAGAACATTCATAGAATAAATGTTGAATTGAATTTTTTTTACAGACGAATTCTCCATTTCTTTAGATGTATTTATATTTCCTTGTTTTTTCTCTGCAAAATTGTAAGATTTAACAAGGCCCAAGGTGTAAGTTAACAAGGGAACAGACATATACTAAGAGCCTTAACTAATTGGACAATAAATGTGCTAAGTTTTATGAGATGACATTAAATGTCATCTTATTTATTCTTAATCCTGAAGTTAACACAAGAAAACTGAGGCAGAGCACATAAATGCAAAACAAATAAGAAGCCCTCACCCTAATTCATTTCTCTCTCTCTTTCTTAAGCAAAAGAGAACTCTTAAAAACATGTAAAGGTGCTGGGCGCGGTGGCTCATGCCTGTAATCCCAGCACTCTGGGAGGCTGAGTAGAGCAGATCACCTGAGGTCGGGAGTTTGAGAACAGTCTGACCAACACGGAGAAACCCCGTCTCTACTAAAAATACAAAATTAGCCGGGCATGGTGGAGCATGCCTGTAATCCCAGTTCCTCGGGAGGCTGAGGCAGGAGAATCGCTTGAACTCGGGAGGCGGGAGTTGCAGTGAGCCGAGATCGCGCCACTGCACTCCAGCCTAGGCAACAAGAGAGAAACTCCATCTCAAAAAAAAAAAAAAAAAAATTGGGATTCTTTCCACCTAGAAGAAAACAAGAGAGTTGGTTTCAATATTCAAGTGCTGAGAGAACTAGAAAGAGAGAAGTTCCCATGTGCATTTTCTTCAAAGAAAGGTTGCTGAGCTCAATAGCTGCACTGTCTTGGAATAAAGAAACGAAAACAAGTGCCATGTCATAAAGACATCCGTGGAATTAAAATTGTTTTTACACTTCCCTACAAGAACATAAACCCCTTGAGGCAGTCTTTCATCTTTGATGCCAGTGAGTCTAAGAGTGAGTCCCTCCCGGCAGGGCGCGGTGGCTCAGGCCTGTAATCCCAACACTTTGGGAGGCCGAGGTGGGTGGATTACGAGGTCAGGAGATCGAGACCATCCTGGCTAACATGGTGAAACCTCGTCTCTACTAAAAATACAAAAAAAAAAAATTAGCCGGGCGTGGTGGCAGGTGCCTGTAGTCCCAGCTACTCGGGAGGCTGAGGCAGGAGAATGGCGTGAACCCGGGAGGTGGAGTTTGCAGTGAGCCGAGATCGTGCCACTGCACTCCAGCCTGGGAGACAGAGCAAGACTCCGTCTCAAAAAAAAAAAAAGAGTGAGTCCATCCCTTCTTACCACTATCTCTTCTCATCTTCCCCGCAGTACTCCCTCATAAGCACATATCTTCACGATTAAACCTCTTATACATATAACACAACCTCTCGTAGCCCATAGTTTCCTTCTTAAGGGCTTGTAAGGATTCCTTAGTAAAATCAGACTCAGAATTTCTCATTTGCTTAGGGTTTAATACATTAAGGTAGACCTTAGAATAGATCATTTTTGTAACAGACAGGAGTTCAGAAATCCCTCTCCCTCTTCCATCCTTCTCCTTAACAATATGTATTAATCAGTACCTTTTTTTTTTTTTTTTTTTAGACAGAGTCTTGCTCTGTCACCCAGGCTGGAGTGCAGTGGCATGATCTTGACTCACTGCAACCTCCACCTCCCAGGTTCAAGCAATTCTCTGCCTCAGCCTCCTGAGTAGCTGGAATTACAAGCACCCACCACCACACATGGCCAATTTTTTGTATTTTCAGTAGAGATGGGGTTTACCATCTTGGTCATGCTGGTCTTGAACTCCTGACCTCGTGATCCACCCGACTCAGCCTCCCAAATTGCTGGGATTACAGGCATGAGTCACCGCGCCTGGCAATCAGTACCTTAATGAGAAAGGGGAGACCACAGAGAACTCTGTTTCTGTTTCTTCTTGCAACAGGAAAAGCGAAGAAAAGGAAAACAGAAAGGAGGATAGTCAGCAGGTTGCTAAGGAATAGAGGCCAAGACATTCAGCTAGCTACCAATCCTCTGTAACATGGTACTGAGCCCTGAGGAGCCACAGTTTTGAATTTTCTGATGATGACAAGAACTGTACAAAACTATAGCACTTTTAAAGAGGCCTACAATAAAATGGGATTTGAAAAAAAAAGCAATCTTAACTCGACTTCAAATCATAGTCTTAAATAACTATGAAACCCTTTGTTTAACTGACCTGCATAAACAGCAGCTGACTGTTGCAAAGATTGAATCTGTCCACGATTGCATCCATATTTCTGATTAATTTCCCTCAAGGGAACTTCACTGATTAAATCTAATAGCACAAGACTGGTGAAAAACCTGGGAATAAATCATCAAAAGCATGGTAAGAGATCATTCACGTCTACTAGGAGATACAGTGTGTGTTGCAAAATGACTAAGAACTGGAAAGGCAACAGAGGACTTATATAATACATTCTGGTAAGATTCTTAATAGAAAATAGGGTTACTGGCCGGGCGCGGTGGCTCAAGCCTGTAATCCCAGCACTTTGGGAGGCCGAGGCGGGTGGATCATGAGGTCAGGAGATCAAGACCATACTGGCTATCACGGTGAAACCCCGTCTCTACTAAAAATACAAAAAATTAGCTGGGCATGGTGGCACATGCCTGTAGTCCCAGCTATTCGGGAGGCTGAGGCAGGAGAATTGCTTGAATCCGGGAGGCGGAAGTTGCAGTGAGCCGAGATTGTGCCACTGCACTCCAGCCTGGGCAACAGAATGAGACTCCATCTTAAAAAAAAAAAAAAAAAAAGAAAGAAAGAAAGAAGAAAATAGGGTTACTGGACAAAGATTGAGATCAATGCTTGCAAAGCAAGTTTTGACATGCATTAGTACTATAGTAAAGAACTAATGTGTGTATAACAAAAAGTTGCCCATATTCAATATTGCTGCTATCAAGAAATGAGCTTGGTTCAAGAAATGTGATGACACAAAAACTTAAAACATAACTTGATATACAGTTACATGTAAATCATTACTCCAATAAAATGACAATATAAATATAGCATCCAATTTTGATTTGAAAGGCAACAGTAGCAAAAGTAATCCAAGTATATAAATCCTTACAAAATTTATACTTAACCATATTATAAATAATATACTAAAGACTGCTTTTTAAGAAAAATCATTTCATTATATTTCTCTTTTTTTTTTTTTGAGATGGAATCTCACTCTGTTGCCCAGGCTGGAGTGTTGTGACACAATCTTGGCTCACTGCAACCTCCATCTCCCAGGTTCAAGCAATTCCCCCACCTCAGCCTCCCAAGTAGCTGGGATTACAGGTACACACCACCACAAACGGCTAATTTTTGTATTTTTAGTAGAGACAGGGTTTTACCACATTGGCTAGGCTGGTCTCGAACTCCTGACCTCAAGTGATCCACGCACTTTGGCCTCCCAAAGTGCTGGGATTACAGGTGTGAGCCACTGTACCCAGCCAATTTCATTATATTTCAAAGAAGCTAACAGCCTGTATCAATTTATCCACCTGAATCTTTTAATTAGCTCTTCTTCCCTATTGGTAGTGAATCACTTCTAAGCATGCTATAAAGCATAACCCCAGGTGAAGTCACAGTAAGTTGGTGGTTCTTCTGATCAACAGCTTCTTTACAAAAGAGAGGTAATTAAATATTATACTTTAAAATATAAGATCTTTATATATAAGGGCTACTAAACTGTGAACTGCAGAAAGAAACTAAAATACCAATAAATTCATTAAATACAGAAAACTTGCCAGGCGTGGTGGCTCACACCTGTAATCCCAGCACTTTGGGAGGCGGAGGCGGGCAGATCACCTGAGGTCAGGAGTTTAAGACTAGCCTGACAAACATGGAGAAACCCCGTCTCTATTAAAAACACAAAACTAGCCAGGCATGGTGGCATATGCCTGTAATCCCAGTTTCTCTGCAGGCTCAGGCAGGAGAATCGCTTGAACTCGGGAGGCGGAGGTTGTGGTGAGCCGAGATTGTGCCATTGCACTCCAGCCTGGGCAACAAGAGCAAAACTCCATCTCAAAAAAAAAAAAAGAAAATGAAAAAAAAAAAAAAACTGAAAAATCTTATACTCTGCCAAAATTTTGATTTTATTGACAATGAAAGTGACTACAATAAACTGGGCATCTACTACATGCAAGACACTGTGTTAAATACTGGAAAGCCCAGAGACCTTGACGTTTACCTTTTATGGATGGCCATTTGTCGATGCTGTCTCTCAGTTCTGGTTACTACTTTTCCTTTCACACAGCGGGCCAAGAACCCCTCTTCAACTCCCACTAGCTCTGCCACCCTTTTCATTGAAGTTGGCAACTTCTCCCATAAACAGAAAAATCGATACCAATCAATAGTAGTCCAATCCTCGAACATAGGTGTAACCTAAAAGGAAGAAGTATTATTCATTAACTAAAACTATTACATTACAAAAAACCATTATACACAACCTTCATATTAAAGACAAAAGCCAGGCATGATGGTATGCGCCTATAGTTCCAGCTACTCCAAAGGCTGAGATGGAAAGATCGCTGGAACCCAAAAGTTTGAGGCTGCAGTGAGCTATGACTGCGCCACTGCACTCTAGCTCAACTGACCAGGTGAGACTCTGTCTCCAAAAAAAATGAAATAAAATAAGATAAATAAAATGGCCGGCTGTGGTGGTTCATGCCTGTAATCCCAACGTTTTAGGAGGCCCAGGCAGGAGGATCGCTTGAGCCCAGGAGTTTGAGGCTACAGTAAGTTATGACTGTGCTACCGCACTCCAGCCTGGGCAACAGAGCAAGATTCCATTTCAAAAAAATTACAATAAAATAAAATTACTTAAAATAAAAAGACAAAGGCCTCAAGATTTACAAAAATGTCTAACTGCGATAATACTTCATTCATATGGAAACATCATTTATTCACAAACAATGCACTGCCAGGACAAATGGAAAGAGATCATTAAGCATACAAACTGGATTTTATAGAACCCAAGTTTTTTTTTTTTTTTTTTTTTTTTTTTTTTTT
>NW_016803631.1:836871-850636 GCF_001698545.2 Rhinopithecus bieti | reverse complement strand
TTTTTTTTTTTTTTAAGACAAGGTCTTGTTCTATCATCTAGGCTGGGATACAGTTCACTGCAGCTTCAACCTCCTGTGCTCAAGCAATCCTCCCACCTCAGCCTCCCAAGTAACTGGGTCTATAAGGTGAGTGCCACCACATCTGCCTAATTTTCTAATTTTTTTGGTGAAACTGGGTTTTATCCTGTTGCCCAGGTTGGTCTCTGACTCCCGGCCTCAAGCAATTCTCCTGCCTCAGACTCTCCAAATGCTGGGATTACAGGCGTCAGCCACTGCACCTGGCCGGAACCTAAGTTTTTAATCATAGACACTTCTAATATCAATATTCTAACTGTAGTTAGAATCTTAAGCATTCTGACTAATTTTCAAGAAAGAATCAATAACATAGAGGAGAGAAGGGAAGAATCAATATTCAGAGTTGATATATACCCAAAATGTCAAGATTCAACAAAAATTATGAAACATAAGAAATAGGAACGTGCATCTCAAACACAGGAGGAAAAGCAGGCAAAAGAAATAAAAAGAAATGCCTTTGAGAGGCTCCAGCTACTGAAATAAGACTTCAAAGCAAACATTATAAACATGGTTTAAAAAAAAAAAAAAAGGCATGCTTGAAGTAAAAGGCACGATGCCAATGTCTCATTAAGTAGAGAATACAATAAAGAGAAAATAATTTTTAAAAGAACCAAATGAAAATTCTGGAGTTAAAAGTACAATAACTGGCCAGGCACAGTGGCTGGTGCCTATAAACCCAGCACTTTGGGAGGCTGAAAGGAGAGGACCACTTGAGCTCAGGAGTTCGAGACCAGCATGAGCAACATGGTGAAACACTGTCTCTACAAAAAAATACAAAAATTAGCCAGGGATGATGGCATATGCCTCTGGTCCCAGCTACCTGGGAGGCTGAGGTGGGAAGACTGCTTGAGCCCAGAAGGTCAAGGCTGCAGTGAGCTGTAACTGTGCCACTGTACTCTTGTCTGGGCAAAAACCTGTCTCCAAAAAAAAAAAAAAAAAAAAGTGCAATAACTAAAATGGGGTTTACTATGTTGCCCAGGTTGGTCTTGAACTCTTAAACTCAAATACGCTCCTGCCTTGGCCTTGGCCTTCCAAAGTGCTAGGATTAAAGGCGTGAGCCACTGAACCTGGACCTAAAATGGATAATTTACTAGAGAGATCAACAAGATATCCAAGCTGGCATAAGAAAGAATCAGCAAACATGCATAGATTCATAATGACTATGCAATCTGAAAGAGGGAGAAGAGAAAACAGAAAAAATGAACAGAGCCTTAAAGGAATATGAGAAACATTAAGTGTACCGACATATGCATAATGAGTACCAGAAGACAGAAAGGCAAAGGAAAATCATCTGAAGAATTTATGGCTGAAAGTATTCCAAATTTGATGGAAAACATTAACCTACATATCTAAGAAACTCAGTGAACTCCAAGCAGGATACATGCAAAGACATCCACACAAAGACGCATCACAGTCAAAACATTAAAGCTAAAGAAAAAAAATCTTGAAAACAGCAAGTCATCGTGTATAAGAGAAACCTGATAAGATTAACAGCTAACTTCTCACCAGAAACAAGAAGGCCAGAAAATGCAGTGAGATGACATATCAAACCACTCAAAGAAAAAAGAAATCTGTCAACTAAACATTGTTTTTTCTTTTGAAACAGGGTCTGGCTCTGTCACTCTGGCTGGAGTGCAGTGGCACAATCTCAGGTCACTGCAACGTCTACCTCCTGGGCTAAAGCCACCCCCCCACCTCAGCCTCCCAGGTAGCTGAGACTATAGGTGCATACCACCACACCTGGCTAATTTTTGTATTTTTCTGGTAAAGACGGAGTTTCACCGTGTTGCTGGTCTCAAACTTCTAGCCTTAAACCATCTACCTGCCTCAGCCTCCCAAAGTGCTGGGATTACAGGCATGAGCTACCATGCCCAGCCTCAACTAAGAATCTTATATAAAGGAGAGTTATTTTTCAAAAATAAAAACATAACAGAAACATTCCCAGATAAACAAAACCTGAGAAAATTTTACTAGCAAATCCATTTTATAAGAAATTCTAGCCAGGCGCAGCGGCTCATGCCTGTAATCCCAGAATTTGGGGAGGCTGGGTGGGCAGGGGGTGGGGGTTGGATCACTCGAGGTCAGGAGTTCGAGACTAGCCTGGTCAACATGGTAAAACCCTGTCTCTACTAAAAATACAAAAAAAAATTAGCCAGAAGTGGTGGCACATGCCTGTGATCCCAGGGACTCAGGAGACTGAGGCATGAGAATTGCTTGAACCTGGGAGGCGGAGGTTGCAGTGAGCAGAGACTGCACCACTGCACTCCAGCCTGGGCAACAGAATGAGACTCTGTTTCCAAAAAAAAAAAAAGAAGAAGAAACAAAGAAATACTAAAGAAAGCTCTTCAGGTTGAAAGAAACTCACCCAAAACCGTATTTCAATTCCAAACAAAAAAATCAAAAGAGCATCAACAAAGGAAATTATGTGGGTACCTATAAAAACAGTATCATTACATATTTCTCTTTTCTTCTGACTGATTTAAAAGGCAACTTATAAAACAATATGCATATAATTGTACTGTATTGGGTTTGTTTGTTTGAGACACGGTCTCACTCTATGGCCCAGGCTGGAGTGCAGTGGCACAATCTCAGCTCACTGCAACCTCTACCTCCCGGGTTCAAGTGATTCTCGTGCCTCAGCCTCCTGAGTAGCTAGACTTATAGATATGCACCACCACACCCAGCTCATTTTTGTATTTTTAGTAAAGATGGGGCTTCACCATGATAGCCAGGCTGGTCTTGAACTCCTGACCTCAAGTGGTCCACCCGCCTCAGCCTACCAAAGTGCTGAGATTACAGGCATGAGCCATCACGCCCTGCCAATATGCATATAATTGTATTGTTGGGCCTATAACATATAAAAATCACAATATATTTGACAGTATCAGCCTACAGGAGGCAGGTGAAAGCAAAGCTGGCACTGAACTAAGGCAATGACAAGAGATGGTGTCCCAAATCCAAAGAAATAAATGAAGAAAAAAACACAATCATAAATAAGAGCGTTAATGAAGCAAATTCTGTAAATGTATATTTGCTCTCCTTTCTTCTCTCAGCTTCTCTAAAAACATCAAATTACATAAGATACTAAGCATAAAAACATAGTTAGGTTTGCAACACATAATGATGCAATAAGTACAACAATGGCACAAAAAAAGGAATCAAAACAGAGTTATTTAAGAATACTTCTTTATCTCACTGCAATTAAGTTAGTATAAATTTTAAGCTGTACCTGATAATCCCTTGAGTAACCACTAAAAAAAAAGAAAAAGAAAAAAAGAGGGCAAAAAATATAGAGAAAAATGTACAAAATTAAAATGTCATACAATTTTGTGCTGCATAATGACATTTTGGTCAATGACAAACTGCATATATGACAGTAGTCCCATTAGATTATAATGGAGCTGAAAAATTAATATTGCCTAGTGATATCATAGTCATCAAAACGTCTAACGTGTTGCATTACCTTTTCTATGTTTAGAAATGTCTAGATACACAAATACTTACCATTGTATTACAACTGCCTACAGTATTCAGTAGAGTAACATGCTAAACAAGTTTGTAGCCTAGCAGCAGTTAGGCGATACCATATATCCTAGGTGTACAGCAGGCCATACCATCTAAATTTGTGTAAGTACACTCTGTAATATTCACACAAGAACAAAATTTCCTAAAGATGCAATTCTCAGAATGTATCACTGTCCTTAAGCGAAATGACTATACTAAAAAATATTCCCTTCATTCAAAAAAGAGCCGTAAAAGAGGTATAGGGGAACAAATTCTCTGAGAATACCGACTGTAGCTGAAAACTTCAATACCCGACTTTCAACAATGAATAGAACTACTAAGAAAATCAAAAGGAAATAGAAGACTAAAACAACACTCTAAGTCAATTAGACCTAAGAGACATCTATAGAACTCCACCAAACCATAGCAAAATGTATAGTTGTCTCTTGTTATCTGTGGGGGATTGGTTCCAGGACCTCCTGCAGATAACAAAATCCGTGGATGCTCAAGTCTCTGATAAAAAATGATAGTGTCTATATATAAACTAGACACATCCTGCTATATACAGAGTAATCATCTAGAGTAATTATAATACCTAACACCACATAAATACTATGTAAATAGCTGATAAACTGTATTATTTAGGGAATAATGACAAAAGAAACCGTAAGTTCAGTACAGAAAATAACTTTTTTCAGATAGTCTCACTCTGTCACCCAGGCTGGAGTGCAATGGCGCGATCTTGGCTCACTGCAACCTCTGCTTCCTGGGTTCAAGTGATTCTTCTGCCTCAGCCTCCCAAGTAGCTGGGATTGCAGGCGAGTGCCACCACACCCAGCTAATTTTGTATTTTGTAATTTTGTATTTTTAGTACAGACAGGGTTTCACCATGTTGGTCAGGCTGGTCTCAAACTCCTGACCTCAGATGATCCGCTGAAAGAAAGAAAAGAAAGAAAGAAGGAAAGAAAAAGAAAGAGGAAAGGAAAGGAAAGGAAAGGAAAGGAAAGGGAAAGGGAAAGGGAAAGGGAAAGGGAAAGGGAAAGGGAAAGGGAAAGGGAAAGGGGAAAAGAAAAGAAAGAGAGAAAGAAAAGAAAACAAAATTGAAAACTATTTAGCTGGACTGATTAAGAAATGATGCAGGAAGATTCAAATTACTAAAATCAGGAATGAAAGAGGAACCACCCCCATTATCCTTACATAAATAAAAAGGATTAGAAGGGAACACTATGAACAACTAAATGCCAACAGATTAGATAATCTATGTGGACTATTTTCTGGAAACACACAAACTACCAAAACTGATTGAAGAAAAAATAGAAACTTTGAATAGTTATAACAAGTAAAAAGATTAAATTCATCATCAAAACATTTACTCCAAAGTAAAGCACAGGCCCAGGTGGCTTGACTGGTGAAATTCACCAAACATTTAAATAACAATTAACAGCAATCTTTAACAAATTCTTCAAAAAAAAGAAAAAACAAAAAACAGAAGAGGAAGAAATATATCCTAATTCATACTGTGCAGTTAATATTACTCCAAAACCACACAAAGACATCACAAGAAAAGAGAACTACAGGTCAATGTATCTTATGACGAAAATACTAGCAAACCAAATAAAATACCAGCAAACCAAATCCAGCAACATAAAAAGGATTATACAACCTAACCAAGTCAGATACTCTTTTTGGAATGGAAGTATTTATCCAATGCCTATACCCCCATTGCATCTTGGGAGTAACTAACTTAGCTTTTTTATTTCATGGCCTCATGGGTGAAAAGCACTAGCCTTCTTTCAGATGAGACTTTGGACTTTTGAGTTAATGATGCAATGAGTTAAGACTTTGGGGGACTGTTGGGAAGGGATGGTTTTATCTTGGAATATGAGAAGGTCATGAGATTTAGGGGCCCAAGGGTGGATTTATATAGTTTAGATATGTGTCCCCACCGAATTTGATGTTGAAATGTAATCTTCAATGCTGGAGATGGGGCCTGGTGGCAGGTGATTGGATCATGAAGACCGTTTCTTATGGTTTAACACCATCCCCCTTGGTGCTGTCATTGCAACAGTGAGTTCTTGTGAGATCTGGTTGTTAAAAAGTGAGTGGCACCTCCCACCTCTCTCTCACTCTCTTTCTCTTGCTCTGGCCATATAAGATGTGCCTGTTTCCCCTTCACTTTCTGCCATGATTGGAAGCTTTCTGAGGCTTCCCCAGAAGTAGAAGCCACAGTGCTTCCTGTACAGCCTGCAGAATGATGAGCCAATTAAACTTCTTTTCTTTATAAATTATCCAGTCTCCATAAGTTCTTTACAGCAGTGTGAGAATGGACTAATACAGTAAGCCAAAAAGAATAGCTATGAACACTGAAAAAGCAGAGCAATGCAGGGAAACTTGCCCTACCAGAAAGTTTTTACTTAGAATAGAGGCACTGGCACAAAAATCAGTCAAACTTGTATTTTGTCAGACCAGGAAGTGAAACAGAAATATACACAATGACAAATGGAATGAGAAATGTACCCAAATACAAATGGAAATACAGAAGATAAAAGTTGCCATCTTGAGTCATTATGTAAACTAATTTTTTAATAAATGATGCTGAGATTACAGATAGCCATTATGAAAAAAACATGAAACTGAAGAACCATATACTAGAATACACTCCAAATGAAGCAGAGCTCAAAATAGGGGGAGGCCAGGCACAGTGGCTCACACCTCTAATCCCAGCACTTTGGGAGGCCGAGGCAGGTGGATCACCTGAGGTTGGAAGTTCAAGACCAACCTGACCAACATGGAGAAACCCCATCTCTACTAAAAAAAAAATACAAAATTAGCCAGGCATGATGGCGCATGCCTGTAATCCCACCTACTCAGGAGGCTGAGGCAAGAGAATCGCTTGAACCCAGGAGGCGGAGGTTGCGGTGAGCCAAGATTGCACCTTGCACTCCAGCCTGGGCAACAAGAGCAAAACTCCATCCCGAAAAAAAAAGAAATAGGGGGACCACAACTATACAATTACTTGAAGAAAATGTGGGTGAATTCCTTAATGATCTCAGAGCAAAAAAAAGTTCTCACTAATTCAAAAGTTCATAAATTCAACTGCATTTTTAAAAAAATGCTATATAAAACATAGGATAAGCAAAGTCAAAAGACAAGTGAAAAACCAAGAGGAAAATCCTTCAGCTTATACCACAAAGCACCAATCTCCCTAATATATAAAAAACCTTTAAAACTAAAAACAAAACAAAAACAAACAAACAAACACCACACACAACAGAACAATGAGCAAAAGACATGGACAATTCACTGGGGAGGGAGGTGAGGAATCCTCCCATTAGCAATCACTTCCCATTTTCATCCAAACTCCTCACACTGCCCCAGCCCTGGGTAACTACTAAGGCACTAAATGTACTTTTTGTTTCTATAGACTGCCATTCTGGACATTTTATATAAATGAGGGAAAATGTTCAAATTTACTCATAATTTAAAAAAATGTAAACTAAAACTACACTCAAAATTACAAAAGCTTAACAATATTCTCACTACTTGCGAGGCCGTGAAAAAACAACTACTCTCATATATCACTGGCAAAACAGGAAAATGATACAAACTCTACAGAGATCAACTTTGCAAAACCAAAATCACTTATGGTTTTACATCTTACCCAGCAATTGCACTTCTGGGAGTCTTTCCTAAAGATACACCTCCAAAAAACTAAACACTGTGTGTACCACATTATTTACTGCAGCATAATTTGCCACAACAAAATACTGAAAACAATCCAAATGTCCATCAATACGGAACTGATAGACTGAACAACAGTACATCCACCTACACAACAGAAGTATAGTTATAAAAAAGAATAAAAAATGAGTTCATATGAAGTGATTTCCAAGACACACTATTAAGAAAAAAAAGGTATAGAATAATGTATACAGTATGCTACCCTCTGTATAGAAAAGGTGAAGAATATGTATGACAATTTTTGTAAACTGAAAAAAGAGAAGAGATACATCAAAAAATGAATGAAAACAGTCATCTATGAAAGGTGGGTGGAAAAGGCGTGGAAGGGATGGTTATAGGAGTCAGACTTCTCTGACTATTCTTGTTTATATAGTTCTGACTTTTGAATCACAGAAATATTTTATATATTCAAAATATAAAATAGTACATGCAAACACTAAATGTTTTGTCTAACTTAAAACATAAACGTATTTTAATTGCCAGTGCTTTGAGCTAGGGGTCAAGGCCTTTTGAGCACGAGTCAGTTGATTAGAATTTACCATGGCTTTCTTAAACCATAACCACAACACATTGTTTAACAAATCCAGTTTTTGTTCTGTAATGTGAAGTTAGAAATTAAAGATAATTGCTGGTCGGGTGCGATGGCTCACACCTGTAATCCCAGCACTTTGGGAGGGCAAGGACGGTGGATCACTTGAGGTCAGGACTTCAAGACCAGCCTGGCCAACAAGGTAAAACCCTGTCTCTACTAAAAATACAAAAATTAGCCAGGTGTGGTGGCATGCACCTGTAGTCCCAGCTACTCAGGAGGCTAAAGCACAAGAATCGCTTGAACCTGGGAGGCAGAGGTTGCAATGAGCCAAGACTGTGCCACTGCACTCCAGCCTGGGCAACAGAATGAGACTCTAATAAAAAAAAAAAAATTAGAAATTAAAGATAATTGCAAAATAAACTTTGAGCAGTGTCCTTTTGGTTTTCCCCTGTCTAAATTCCTGTAACTTTTTCTCAGAGCTTTCAGTTATCTCACTTACATTTTTTTTTTTGTTTTTAAGAGGTTTCTTGCTGTCACCAAGGCTGGAGCATGGTGGTGCGATCATAGCTCACTATAACCTAGAACTCCTGGGTTCGAGTGATTCTCCTGTCTCAGCCTTGTAAGTAGCTGGAATTACCAGCATGCACCACCACACACAACTAGTCTTTAATTTTTTTTTTTTTGGTAGCAACAGATTCTTGCTCTGTTGCCCATGCTGGTCTCAAATTCCTGGCCTCAGGTGATCCTTCTGCCTCAGCCTAATTTTCTCAGAAGCAAACTGACATGAACAAGTTTGGGAACACAACTAACTCTTGAAGGGCATGCAACTCGAATGGTAAGAGAAGTACACAAGACCACTAACCACAAACATTCAGCATAATAACATTGCCAACAGTCTTCATATTTTAGAGAGGGAACAGGAGTAGGAATAGTTAGGCAATTTGGTAAATGACTTACATGATGTTTATGGGAGAATTTACTAGAAATAATAGATAATGTTATTAAATATTTATTCAGATACCAAACATTCATCAAAGACTATCAGCCCTGAGGTGGGAATTATTATCTCCATTTTACAAATGAGGAAATGAAATCTTAAGAGAGGTTAAGTACTTACCCAAGGTTGTACGATTACTAACTGATGAGGCCAAAAGTTGAACTAAGGCAGTCTGACCCTAAAGCCCACAATCTTAGCCACTGTATAATAAATGAGACTCATTTTTAAGGCCATGATAGGTGACCGGTGAAACCTCCTTTGAGATTCCTCCCAGCCACATTCTTGGGCACAGACCTTTGAGCCTATTATCACCCATGCATTATGCGAGTTTTTAAGAAAAGAAAATTGGCACTGTCTAGATATTTCTCCTCTGTTCACTACATAGTGTTTTTTATTGAAACACATTTCCTGATCAGCCCCCTTCATTCTAATGAGACTTCCGATTTTACTCACCTCCCCCTATCACTTGCTTATCAAAATGCATGCATCTGCTCTTAACTGACAAAATTAATTATTTCTGATCAGGTTCTTGCCAGAGAATATGACCTCCAACACTATCCAATTCTTCTTAATATCTTTGTTATACAAAATAATATTCACAGAGCACTGTCTAATGTAAACAGACTTTTAAAATTCCTTATGGCATTGATTATAGAGATTTTTATCAACAATGTTAAGTTCCAAAGTATCCTTTTAGGACTAAATTTCTCTTAGGCAGGGAAATGCAATGTTTTTTCTAAACTTGGTTTGTTTTTTATCTTATGAATATTAACACTAATCAAGCTTCCCTCTTTCTTTCAGTTGCTAGAAAACCCAGAATCAAAGTTGACAACAGCATTGGACATGACTTAATGGCATGCATATTTGTGTACTGACCTTTGCTTGAGTTTTACATCATGATCTTATCTTTAATTTTCTGATATTCCATTTTCCTTTGCTGTTCTTTTATACATTGTAAAATACATACGTTTTATAAACCAACTCAAATATTTTTTGAAAGGAGGTTGGAGAAAATAAATTTAAAAGTAACTAGAACATTTAGATTATTACTTTAAAACAATTCTCTTCTTGCCTTTTCTCTATTCTCACCAGTACTAACCTACAGATGGAAAACAGACAAGATGTTCTGTCAGGGTATCATTGATGTTCAGAATTATGTATCTATTTTTTCTCCCTATTTTCACAAATATAATCATTAAAACAGAACTTACCAGATAGAGAATATGAAGATCATTCTCTAAAACAAAACCCTTCATTGCTCTTTGCAGGTCAGCAAAAATATCTAAAGTATCAGCTGGAGAAAGTGAAGAAGAAAGAGTAGCCGAACCAAGATGTGTTGGATGATACACCTTTCCTGGTTTAGGGTTAGGGTGAGGAAACAGAGGAACAAACACTCAAAATAAAACAAAATACTATCTTTCTGTATTCCAAAGCTAACCCTCCCGGCTGACAAATTTTATAAATAGTACCTTATCCAGTGCATGAAAATGTATGAGCAGGCTCTATAATAATGGTCTGAAGTTGCTAAATACAATACTGATTTACTAAAAATGAGTTGATATGCTGCTCAAAATATCAAGTTCCTTTTATACTACATGAAAAGACAATTTCCATTTACTGAGCAGTCATACACCCTCACTAAAGATGAAAAAGTGAGTAAACTGCAACTGAGAAGTCACACTTACCTTCTGTTCCATCACTAGCTTCTGTACTCTGGATGAATTCATTTTCTAGCAGCCACATCACGCAGGCCTCAATTGCTCCAAGCTGAACAGACTCTTGATTTTTCTGAATTCCTTGCTTCCCTTCTTTCATACTTGCAGCCAAAAATGTGCAGGCAGCATAAGTATGCATATCTTGTGATGTACTTGCCACTCCACCAACTATTATCTGAAAGAAGATACTTGAAAATTTCTGTAACTTTTTAATAAAACAAGCAAGCCACCGGGAGCAGTGGCTCACGCCTGTAATCCCAACACTTTGGGAGGCCAAGGCAGGCAGATCACGAGGTCAGGAGATCCAGACCATCCTGGTTAACATGGTGAAATCCTGTCTCTACTAAAAATACAAAAAATTAGCCAGGCGTGGTGGCGGACGCCTGTAGTCCCAGCAACTCGGGAGGCTGAGGCAGGAGAATGGCGTGAACCCAGGAGGCGGAGCTTGCAGTGAGCCAAGATCGCACCACTGCACTCCAGTCTGGGAGACAGAGCGAGACTCCATCTCAAATAAATAAATAAATAAATAAATAAATAAAACAAAACATGCAAGCCCTCTGAATATAAAACAAAGAAAGCTATTTCATTCTCATTTTTTAGAATGTTCTTAGAATCTTAATGTAGAGATTCTTTATTAACTTTCCCATCACCACTCACTGTAACTGTTGATAACACCTGATGACAACAGAAAAGTTCTCCTTAAAGTAGATAAAACATTTTCTTATAAAGAAAAATAAATGGGCCAGGCATGGTGGCTCACGCCTGTAATCCCAGCACTTTGGGAGGCTAAGGTGGGCAGATCAGAAGGTCAGGAGATTGAGACCATCCTGGCCAACATGGTGAAATCCCGCCTCTACTAAAAATACAAAAATTAGCTGGGTGTGGTGGCAGGCACCTGTAGTCCCAGCTACTCAGGAGGCTGAGGCACGAGAATCCCTTGAACCCAGGAGCCAGAGGTTGCAGTGAGCTGAGATGGCGCCACTGCATTCCAGCCTGGCAACAGAGCAAGACACCATCCCAAAAAATAAATAAATAAATAAAATAAAGCACCAGGCACAGTGGCTCACACCTGTAATCCCAGCACTTTCGGAGGCAAAAGTGGGCAGATCACCTGAAGGCTGGTTCAAGACCAGCCTGGGCAACATGGTGAAATCCCGTCTCTATTAAAAGTACAAAAATTAGCCAGGGATGGTGGTGTGTGCCTGTAATCCCAGCTACTTGGGAGGCTGGGGCAAGAGAATTGCTTGAACCCAGGAGGCGGAGGTTGCAGTGAGCTGAGATCATGCCATTGCACTCCAGCCTGGGTGACAGAGTAAGATTCTGTCCCAAAAATAAATTTAAAAAAGAAATAAACCTAAGAGTTTCATATACTAATATTTTACCACTTTAATTTAGGCATAAAAGAGCAAATGGTAATTTAGCAAACTCTCTCTTACCTCCAGAATAGCTCGTATCATGCTGGCAGTTACTTCTTCTCCTTCTCGTCTTTGCAGACAGCTGCGAACAGGCTTTAGAGAACCCTGAAGGAGAGCTATCCCTTTTGATTTCTCAGAGTTCTTACAAATTAAGATACTCTCGCCTATAACCAAAAGATATGCATTTGCAAAATCCCAATATAGTTCCATAAGATATCTGCTAAAGAGATTTTAAGTTGATTTACTTTGCTTAAAAGGAGACAAGAGATGATAGTGGTTGTTATGGTAATAAAATTATGGCTATTTTCTTGAACTTTGGACACAAGGGGATCAGAATATGCTATTCCAAACTATGCCACTTTGGCATAAGGATTATTTTGAGCTGAAGGCCTTTGGGAGGCAGCAAACACAGAAAGAACTCTTTGCCCTCTATCCTCTCCCTACCTGCCTAAAAGCAAGAATACATTTTTCCCTTTGTGATGATGTTTTCCCTCCCCTCTCCCATACAACACAACAACCCTTACTTATCACTGGAGACAGATCAGCACTGAGATGGGTCTGCACAAACAAACTCTACCTACTAAAATAACTTCTATCTTCCATCAGTTTCGCCCACATATTTACCTTCTCACTATTTGTTGCCCCTAAAAGCCCAGATACCTTTTCCTTTTTCTTGTCACTTCTCCACAATTTACTGTCCATTGTTAAAATGTTATATAAGACCCTAGGTTTAACAGTTTCTCAGGTCTTCAATCCTTTTCTATAAAGGCTTCCATGTACATAAAAATTAAAATACTAGCATCAAATAAAGTGCAAATGCCTTGTCTCCTGTTAATCTGTCTGTTCATGTAATCAGCAGGTCCCAACTGCAGAACCCAAGAAAGTAGAGGAAAAGTATTTTTCTTCCCCTACAGGATTAACCATTATTATTGAATAATGAAGTAATTAATAGAGGTACTTTCAAACCTATAAAGTAAAATGCAAATGTAAATTGTTACCAGTTATATGATAAAATAAATTCAAAAATACTTGTAGATACCCAAAATTAGGAAATATTATAACATTTACTACTCTAAATGCTTTATTGTGACAACCAAATGAACAAAAATACATGAGAGCACTTATATGTTAAGGCTGTATACAACTATACGATTTGAACAAACTATCATTACAACAACTATGACTAGAGAGAATCATAATTTTTCTTCAAAAACGAATCCAATACTGTGGGAAAGAAAACAGGTAAGAGGTTCAAAAACACAAATGAAGAATCCTTTTTTTTTTTCTTAATAAAATAAAACTGGCACAATGCTGGAATATCTTTACCACCCCCGACAAAGAGAAGGTACAGATTATCCTTCCCAACTGCCAAACTGAGAATCAAAATATGATAAAGTAAAGGGATTATAAACTCGATGATCACTGGCTATTTATCCCAGAAATGATTACAAAGATAGGCACCATTAAAAAAACAAAACAGCCAGGCACAGTGGCTCACACCTGTAATCCCAGCACTTTGGGAGGCTGAGGTAGGTGGATCACGAGGTCAAGAGATCAAGACCAGCCTGGCCAACATGGTGAAACCCCGCCCCTACTAAAAATATAAAAATTAGCTGGGCGTGGTGGCACGCGCCTCTACTCCCAGTTACTCGGGAGGCTGAGGCAGAAGAATCGCTTGAACCCGGGAGGCAGAGGTTGCAGTGAGCCGAGATCGCACCACTATACTCCAGTCTGGTGAGAGAGAGAGACTCCATCTCAAAAAAAAAAAAAAAAAAAAAAAAAAAAA
>NW_016803631.1:831157-836553 GCF_001698545.2 Rhinopithecus bieti | reverse complement strand
AAAAAAAAAAAAAAAAAAAAAGAAAAAGAAAAGCAAGATGTCAGCAAGATGGTAGTTTAGGAGATTTTACTGCCCCCTCCCCAGAAGCTTCAACTAGCTTCTATCTGCAGACAAGAATACCCTTGTGAAAACCCCAAAACTGCCAGGCCCAGTAGCTTATTCCTGTAATCCCAGCATTTTGGGAGGCTGAGGAGGGTGGATCACCTAGGTCAGGAGTTCGAGACCAGCCTAACCAACATGGTGAAACCCCATCTCTACTAAAAATACAAAATTAGCCAGGCGTGATGGCCCATTCCTGTAATCTCAGCTACTTGGAATGCTGAGGCAGGAGAATCACTTGAGCCCTTGAGGTAGAGATTGCAGTGAGCCAAGATTGCACCACTGCACTCCAGCCTGGGCAACAAGAGTGAAACTTCACCTCAAAAAAAAAAAGGGGGGGGGGCCAGGCGTGGTGGCTGATGCCTATAATCCCAGCACTATGGGAGGCCAAGGTGGGGGGATCACCTGAGGTCAGCAGTTCAAGACCAGCCTAACCAACATGGTGAAACCCCACCTCTACTAAAAATACAAAATTAGCCAGGCATGATGGCACATTCCTATAATCTCAGCTACTTGAGAGGCTGAGGCAATAGAATCGCTTGAACCCAGGAGGTGGAGATCGCAGTGAACCAAGATTGCACCATTGCACTGCAGCCTGGGCAACAAGAGCAAAATTCTGTGTCTAAAAAAAAAAACAAACATCAATAACCAAAAAAAAAACCAAAAACCCAAACCTTGGGAAAAAGTCTGAAACTTATGCATGGACCACAAAACCGAATAAAAATTGCAAGATTAGTAAGAGAAACTATCTCACTTTGACCTCATCATCCCTTCCACTCCCCTAAGTCAGCATAGTACCACATAGAAAGGAATCCCCAGAGCTCATAGCTTCTACATTGGGAAAAGAGAACCAGAGAACATATAGCTTCCCTAGCATTTCAAGAGGTTTCCCAAGAAGCCAACTCTAGTCTCACCTCACAGAGAACACGCTGGGTAACAGCACGGCTAGATCACCTGGGGTCAGGCAGAAGCAAAGCAAGGAGGCAGAGCTCATGGCAACCAGCATGCAGATCTTGGTGGTAGCTCTGTGTACCTGCCAGTGGTGGTGCAAATCAGAGGTACCAGCTAACAGTGTAGCCCATCACAAAGCCAAACTGATCACTTCCAGATGTGGTAGGAAATTCTACCTGGCTTGAATCTTTAGATGGCCAGCCTCCAGGCCCAGCGTCAAACCTCATGAGGACCCTGCCCAGGAAGGGAGATGACCATCACAGTGCATTTTGGAAAGGAGCAGGGGCTAGTTCTGCCAAACCTGGGGTTTTAAACAGTGCTCAGCTCAGCCTCAAGGACCTGCCCCAGGTGGAAGATGCCTATCATAGTGTATTTTTGCAAAGTGCAGGGACTAGTTCTGCCATGGGTGGAAGTTTAAACAGCCCTCAGTTCAGTCTCAAAGCCCATTCCAAGTCCCCACCTAGGCAGGGAGGCAAACCTCAGATATGCATTTATTTTATTTTATTTTTAGAGGTGGGATCTCTGTTGCTCACACTGGAGTGCAGTGTCATGATCATAACTCACTGAAGCCTCAAACTCCTGGGCTCAAGTGATCCTCCCATCTCAGCCTCCCAAGTCACTGGGATACAGGCATGAGCCACCATGCTCAATCATGCATTTCCACTGAGCATAGCAGCTGGTCCACTGGTCCAGAATAGCAACTCCACCTAACCTCAGGGCCCAGCCTGCAATACTGTCCAAGTGCAGATCTCAAACAGGGGTACCACCTGGCCAAGGAATACACTCTGGGGCCCAGCCAAGAGGTGACTGCAGTGCCAAATGAGCAACTCTGCCTGATTGTAGAGCTCAGCTAGTGGGTTCACCTGACAGCAGAACCCAGCCAGCAGTCCCACCCAAACTCAGAGCAAAGGCAGCAGCCCAACTATCTAGAGAAGCCAAAAGCAAGCTTTGCCTGCTCAGGGCTGCTATCAGTTGGCCTATTCAGAATCAAAGGCTAGACAACTGAAGTTCTATCCCTGTCAAAGAACACCTATAAAAGCCAAAGAGACAGCTGTCTCCTCAAATGTGCAGATACCAACACAAGAACACAGATTACAAAGAACCAGGAAGCCAAGATACCTTCAAAAGAAACTAACAAAGTTCCAACAATGAACCCTAAAGAAATGAAGATCTGTGAAAAGAGAAAGAATCCAGAATAATTCTCCTAAGAAAGTCCAACGAACTACAAAGATATATGGATAAAAAATCCAATAAAATTTGGAAAACAATATACAAACAAAACAAGAATTTTGACAAAGAAATAGAAACAATAAAAAAGAAAGAGAAATCTTAGAGATGAAGAATACAATGACTGAACTGAAAAATGCAATCAAAGCTTTAGCAGCAGGCTTAATCAAGCAGAAGAGAGAGAGATTAGGGAGTTGGAGGGATGAGAAGATGGTCAAAGAGTACAACGTTTCAGTTAGACAGGAAGAATAAATGATAAGTATTTGGGGGTGATATGTTAATTGGCTTAATTCCATCATTTTGCATTGTATACAGATAGCATCACTCTGTGCCTCATAAATATATAGTTATAATTTGTCAATATCCAATTTTTAAAAATCACATGAATATAACACCTGGCTTTTGCAATGGCTACAAAACAGCTCAGCTTAAGAAAGAAAACAATCAACTAGCATTAGCAGCAAGATACACAAGCCACTTTGGCCTGTTTAAAGGTCTTTTGGGGCTTTGATTCTTCAACAAAACAAACTGCGCTTTTTCTGAATGGGTAAGGTTTATGAAATGTCCAGATGAACATCAGTATATATGTACAGGTTCCTGCAACCACCTGTCTGGGGAGGACTCATCCACATCACAAGAGGGAAGGTGAAATTATTTAGAATCAAATAATTTATTACTGACTGCTGAACCTGCAAATTGCTATTTTGGCACAAAGCACTATCTTCCTACGCTGGAAGATTCTAAGTCGTCTATGGAATGACTGAAGTGTCATCTAAATAAAACACCATGTGCTGTCCAGGAATATCACTTATAAAATGCACAAAATTTCCAATGATGCTACACAATACAAAAAGCATGACCAAGTATTTAAATCTCCATAGTGAATATAAAACACTATATTCCTATATTCTTGATTAGCTTGAAGTTATGAGCAAGTCATATGACATCCTGAAATACAATGATACACAAGGTCAAAAGCTTGGAAGTCTTTAAGACCTCAGAAATGAACTTATTACGTATATTTTAGTTCTGTTTGAATGTTATCTGATTTAAGGCTTGATAATTAGCCCAGGGCACTAACCTTCCAATTGTTCTTTCCCATAATATATATAAGCTAAGAACATAACAAGGCAAATAAGAACTCATCTTATTTCTTATTTCTCCTTATCTTCTACATTAACTAAGAGACCCTCTGTCCCTGAGAGACGATTATCTGTGTAAAATGGACTTATACTCCATTCCCCAGAGGTCTGAGTCCACTGAGAATTAAGGATGGGCAGAGGTAGGCAAATAGGAATGGGAAGGAAGAATTTCACTCTCTTCCCCCAACTCTTTCTAAGCATATACATATAATCTGCATATTTTGTAGGTAAAGTAAGAGAAACACAGGATAAACTTCTCTGATGTCAGCTGTAGGAAAAATCCAACAAATTGGAAGTTGTTGTTTTTTTTTTTAATCATCAAAATTTTCAGGGCTTAAAAGAAAGGCAGACCAATGCCCTTCAGGGATTGTAAATGAGTCATTTATTATTGGGGCTGAAACTGAAAGCTGTTCCAATAGCCATTCACGTCTTCTTAAGTATTAGTTGAGCACATGGCCACCCAAGCTAAAGATTATATTTCCCAGCCTCTCTAGGGGAATATAACCATGTGAAAGTTGGGAAATGTAGCCATGTGAAAGTTCTGGCCCACTGTATGTGAAGAGAAATACTATGTGCAACTTCTGAGCAGTGGCCTCTTTGCTTCCTTATCTCCCCTTCCTGATGGCTGAAATGCAGATGTGATGAGAGAGACTGGACTCTTATACCGAGGATAGAAACTATATTGCCGAAAATGTTAAAACAAAATAGAAGACTAGGTCCCCAACACGCTACAGCCATCATATAAGGCCTAAATTACAGTTACATCAATTACAGAATACAATTTTACTGTTATATGAGAAAGAAATTAATGTCTATCTTGTTAAACACCTGTTGTATTGGTTTTTGTTACAGCAGTGAATTTATATTCTAACTAATCCAGTTACCGATAAATTATGGTCAATTTTTGCTATTTGTGGTAGTCATGTTCTATAAACTTGCCATGAACAGAGAATACTGAACCGTTGCTGCCAAGGAAAATAGATGATTAGGTTCCTGCATGCCTCTAGTAAAAGCATTTTCATCACTTAATCAATACAAAGCCTTGTTTTATGCATGTTTCTGTTTAAAGACATCTTATTTAATGTATACAGTTGTTTACATTGAACTCCAGTAAACAGCATTGTAATTCATGCCTAGAGAAAACTGATCACATATTTTCTCCATAAGGCACATCACAGCCTTAATGCACTAGGGAACATTAGATAGCATTTCAGTACTTTGCTTGTGGGTCATGTGAAACAGCAAAATCACCAACTAAAAGCACAAAAATATGAAAAATGTGGCACTAACTAGCCCATTAAAAAGAAGCTTGCTCACAGTATAAGAGCTGAAACAAGAACGCGGAGCTTTGGCTTGTTCAACCGCAGCAGGGAAAGTGTGCTTGGAAAGATTCAAATTTTTTGCAGATCTGCATACGTCCGCCAAAGCCCCAGAGGTATTATTTCAGGATTCTGAATAAATTCTGTTAAGGTGGAAAATTCAAATATGGAATCCATGAATAATGAGAACTGACATATTTGGGGACTTCATGTGACAAGTCAGTTTATTATAAAAGTTACTTCCTCAGTGTACTACGTAGCTTCCTCTGCCTAGAATATCCATTTCCTATCCACTTTCCGTATTCTGGATTTCCTGATTTCTCTTCAGTAGCCACAGAACTGTTTGCCTATTTTTTTTGTTGTTGTTGTTTTTGTTTTTTGACATATCTAATAAAATATTGGAATCAATTATGTCCTAGAGTAGAAAGATAACAATTATGTCCTAGAGTGGAAAGTGGCAGGGAATGTTCCTCCCAAGGTTCTTCAATGTTAGATGGCTGATAATGATTTAGTTACACATATAACGATACAACACATTAGAAATAAAGTGTGCTGCCATTTTGACATTTAATTCAAACAAACCTCTTCCTCACTGCTTAAGACAAAACTTTTGTTTGGATTGCTGGTAAAAAAAAAAAAAAAAAAAAAAAAAAAAAAA
>NW_016803631.1:806519-827577 GCF_001698545.2 Rhinopithecus bieti | reverse complement strand
AAAAAAAAATCATAACTTGCTGGTACAAGGTAAGAAAATGAAAAGGTGTTTTTTCAGAGCCAGCACCGATTTCAAGAAAAAAGATGGGATGTCAAGTTCCTATTCCCGAAGTGTGAAGGTGCATCCCAGCATCCTTGTCTGATTTCTGAGACCAGTCACCTAAGTTGAACTAACATCTGTGAAAATTAATTAGTGCTAAAGAGTAGACTATACTTAGAAATTAAAAATCATATTCCAGCTAAGTAATAATAAGTCATCTTGATTTACATAATACTAAATCATTTTATGGTATATAATACAAAAGAAAACCTTAATTCAACATTTGTAGAAAATCAACAGTTGATGATATATATATACGAAAATTATAACTCTTACTCACTATAAATATTAAGTGAATCCAAAATGATGACATGAGTGCACTGGATAATAAAGAAATACAGCATGATGAGAAACAGGTTGCCAGGCACTAGTCAAATTTCAAGTAGACACTGTCCTTCAGCAATGCTGCTACAATTAAATTCAAACTCACTTACCTACTGTGTCCACTCCTTTCCTGCCAGCACGACCAGCCATCTGCTTATAAGTAAGAATATCTAAAGGTCGACCACCAAAAATAGGGGTTCGAATAATCACACGACGTGCAGGTAAATTCACCCCAGAAGAAAGAGTAGAAGTCGCCGCCAAGACCCGAATGAGACCTTGACGAAAGGCTCCTTCAATAATATCCCTCTCCTCTAAAGTAAGACCTAAAAAAAGGAGGTTTTTATATATTTATTGATATATAATGAAAATATTATACGTGACCACTTACAAATGGATTTGAGTCTGCTTCAAGCCTCTAAAGATTTTTGAAACGATTGTTATGACTGTTGACAAAGGAGTCATCACAGTCTACCTCTTTAACAGTATAATCTGGCCGGGCGCAATGGCTCATGCCTGTAATCCCAGGACTTTGGGAGGCTAAGGCAGGTGGATCGCTTGAGGTCAGGAGTTTGAGACCAGCCTGGCCAACATGGTGAAACCCCACCTGTACTAAAAATACAAAAATTAGCTGTGTATGGTCGTGGGCACCTGTAATCCCAGCTAGTCAGGAGGCTGAGGCAGGAGAATCACTTGAACCTGGGAGGCAGAGTTTGCAATGAGCCGAGATCACATCATTGCACTCCAGCCTGGGCAACAGAGCGAGACTCAGTCTCACAAAACAACAACAATAACAAAAAAAGAGTAGAATCTGCTGCCCCTCGTATACCTCTATCTTATTTTCCAGACCAGGGGTCCACAAACTTTTCCTGTTCCTGTGGAATAGCAGGTCTCTGCTGTAACTATTCAACCCTGCCACTGTGACGTGAAAGCAGCAACAGAACAAATGGGCATGACTGTGTTCCAATAAAACTTTATTTACAAAAACAGATGGTAGGCTAGACTTGACCAGCAGACTATAACTTGCTAATCACTGTTCTAGATAATGAACTCCTTGTGGATAGTGATATACCTTATTCATCAAGATATCTTCAGGGCCTGTGCATCACATTGGTCAGATATACTTCCGACATAAATACATGATGAATAAAAACATGAGTAAATGAAAAACAGCGTATAGAATATATACTTATCTGGCTCATTTTCAATTTTATTAAAAAATTTAAAGGTCTGGGGTTCTAATTTTAAAATTAAGTGGTGGGTACACAGGTGTTCACTTTTTTAGTATGCATCATAAATTACATACAATGTAAATTTTGTGTGTGTATATATAGTAGTTTCCCCCATCTGTGGTATTGCTTTCCACAGTTTTAGTTACCCAAAGTCAAAAATATAAAGAGGAAAATTCCAGAAATAAGCAATTCATAAGTTTTAAATTGCATGCCCTACCACCCAGGACATGAATTATCCCTTTATTCAGTGTATCCATGCTATATACACTACCTGCACTATACAATGTCACTATATAGGAAAGAACATAGTATATAGAGGATTTGGTACTATCTGTGGTTTCAGGCATCCACTGAGGATCTTGGAACATATTCTCCACAAAGAAGGACTACTATATACCATATATATAAATATATATACCCCCTCACACACACGCATTTCAAATACATTTAAAAGTTTTAACATGCTATGAAAAAACATCATATATGTGGGGCTGGTACTATGCATGGTTTCAGATATCTACTGGGGGTCTTGGAACATAGCTTCAGTGAACAAGGGGAGACTACTATATACAAATAAGTAAACTGAAACATGTTTGTTTTACTCTTGTTCCATCTATCACACAATTTCGCTTAGTCGCCCAGGTTGGAGTACAGTGGCACAATCTCGGCTCACTGTAACCTCCACCTCCTGGGTTCAAGCAATTCTGCCGGCCTCAGCCTCCCAAGAAGCTGGAATTACAGGTGCGTGCCACAACGCCCGGCTGATTTTTGTATTTTTAGTAGGGACGGGGTTTTGCCATGTTGGCCAGGCTGGTCTTGAACTCCTGACCTCAGGTGATCCACTTGCTTTGGCCTCCCAAAGTGCTGGGATTACAGGAGTGAGCCACTACGCCCAGCCCACACAATTTCTTAAAAAGAAATCTAAGGATAACAAGTGTGTTTAACAAGAAATAAATATACACAAATATAAAAGTTAAGACAGTATGAGGAATTTTGGAGGTTTCTTAATAACAGATTATAAATATGAAATACCTGCATGATGAAATGCTACACCCCATGGTACAGTTTTCTGTAATACAGAGTCCAGTCCTGAAGGCAAACGTCTTAACTGATCCATCACTTCCAGGAGTTCTTTTTGTTCTAGAATTACTGGTGGGCATTCAGAAGGTTTCACTAATCCTGTCACAAAAAAATTATCAACACCATTTGCTTCTAGCTCCAGCTCCTTTAAGTGGTATCTGTCTAAATCATAATAGAACTAAATAGCAGGAGAATGGTTCTGAAACTGCTGCATACTATAATCCCCTGGAAATTTTTTAAGAATACTGATGCCTGGTTCTTAATCCTGGACATTGTTATATAATTGGTGTGGGGTGTGACCTGGACATGAAGAATTTTTAAATCTCCCCAGGCAATTCCAATGTGCGCCAAAGTTTAGGAAACTGTATAAGGGTAAGACCCACAGGAGAGGATCAAAGGAACCTGCTGGGGAAGTAGAGTATTACAGATACTGATTACCACTCAAAGCCCCAAAATCAAAACGCTTGCTCAAGGTGTGTACCACCAACCAGTAGTTGCAGTATCAGAGGGTTTCACCAATCCTGTCACGAAAAAGCCTACTTCACTGTCAAATTATTCTTGCCTCTTTGGCATTAATCTGGTAGTTAATTATATACCACTCTCTGTTTTTTTGTCTTCTCCCCCAGTAAGAGCTTAATGTTTTTTTGAGACAGGGTCTCACTCTGTCACCCAGGCTGGAGTACAGTGGCACAATCACTGCTCACGGCAGCCTCAACCTCCTGGGCTCAAGCAATCCTCCCACCTCAGTCTCCTGGTTAGTTAGGACCAGACACATGTGCCACTATGCCCAGCTAGTATTTTTTTTGTCACTTATAGAGATAGGGTCTCCCTATGTTGCCCAGGCAGGTCTCAAACTCTTGGGCTTAAGCAATTCTCCCACCTTGGCCTCCAAAGTGCTGAGATTTTTGAACTTGCAAAACTTTTCATAAAAAGTAATTATATGGCGGCCGGGCGCGGTGGCTCAAGCCTGTAATCCCAGCACTTTGGGAGGCCGAGACGGGCGGATCACGAGGTCAGGAGATCGAGACCATCCTGGCTAACACGGTGAAACCCCGTCTCTACTAAAAACTACAAAAAACTAGCCGGGCGACGTGGCGGCGCCTGTAGTCCCAGCTACTCGGGAGGCTGAGACAGGAGAATGGCGAGAACCCGGGAGGCGGAGCTTGCAGTGAGCTGAGATCCGGCCACAGCACTCCAGCCTGGGTGACAGAGCGAGACTCCGTCTCAAAAAAAAAAAAAAAAAAAAAAACAAAATATATGGAGGAGGAGGGGGGGTGACCCCTTTAACCCCAAAACTTTGGGAGGCCAAAGGGGGCAGATCACTTGAATCCAGGAGTTTGAGACCAGCCTGGGAAATGTGGCAAAATCCCATCTCTAAAAAAAAAACACAAAAAAATTAGCCAGGCATGGTGGCATGNAAAAAAAAAAAAAAAAAAAAAAAAAAGTAATTATATGGCTGGGCATGGTGGCTGACACCTGTAACCCCAGAACTTTGGGAGGCCAAAGTGGGCAGATCACTTGAATCCAGGAGTTTGAGACCAGCCTGGGAAATGTGGCAAAATCCCATCTCTAAAAAAAAAACACAAAAAAATTAGCCAGGCATGGTGGCATGCACCTATAGACCCAGCTACTCGGGAGGCTAAAGTGGGAGGATCACTTGAGCCCATGAGATAGAGATTACAGTGAGCTGAGATCATGCCACTGCATTCCATCCTGGACAACACAGCAAGATCCTGTCTCAAAAAAAAAAAGAAAAGAAAAGAAAGAAATGTATGTTCTAGAATTATTATGTGTCAGTTGAAACTAATCAAATATATATATACTTAAATATATATCTTATATTTCATACATTTTTAAATTTTTAGGTAAACTTTACTTAAAATTTTAAGAATTCACAGAAAGTTGCCAATGTTTTATTTTGCTGAGGGCAATTAATTTTTTAAAACCTTATCTATCAATATTTTTATTTCAAAAAAGACATTTAACATTAAAAAATGACTAGGAATAATTTCAGAATGTAAACTGCAGCTTTATAAATAATATACTGCCTTGTCTTTATTTTTCTGATAAAAATCTCATCATAGACTCCAGTCCGAGCACTAGCATTTGGGAGCTACTGCTGCTAACCAAGACGACAAAATCTCAAGAAAAGAAAATGATGATGATTCTGGTTATTAAGGATTATAAATGGCCATGGTAAAATGTAAGGAAATAAGCTAACCTGGTATAGAAAGTACCAATAAAGGGGAAACTGGAAGAGATAATACACTGTTAGACAACAGCCTAGCCAATATAAACTTCAAGCAAAGTTTACTTGTTAGAGCTAGGCTTGAGATTTCCATCACTTATCTTCATGATGCCACTAGTATAATTAATTAATAAAATATCTAATATTCTGTGACTAGAACTGGTCCCTGTCTTCCTTGTATTTGTCTTGGACTCCAAAGCACCACAGACTAGTAAAAATAGTGAGGCAACAGTAAAAATATATACTAATGATTATAGCCATTAGTATATACTAGATCACCATTTGGCAACAAAAAAGGAACAAACTGATAAATTAACAACCTGGGTGAACATCAACCACACCAGGCTGAGTGAAAGAAGCTAGATACAAAAGACACATACATACTGTATGACTTCATTTACGTGAAATTTTTAGAAAAGCACAAGTAATCTAAAGTGACAGCAAGCAGAGATCAACAGTTGCCTAAGTCTGGGATAGAGGGAAGAGACAGCAAAAGAAAAAAGAATATTTTAGGGTAATGAAAATGTTCTAGGTGTTGAATATAATATGGTTAAACAGATGTATACATTTGTTAAAATTTATCATATATATAAAAAATTGGTACATTTTCTTATAATACCTCAAAGCTGATTTTAAAATAGATTTGTATATACATGCATGTGTGTGTATATATGTGTATAAATACACACACACACACACACACACACACACACACAAGTTGACTGTTAAACAACACAGGAGTTAGAAACAAAGAAACCCCCAGTCAAAAATCTGCACACAACTGGACTTCTCCAAAATTTAACTACTGATAGGCGGTGGCTCACACCTGTAATCCCAGCACTTTGGGAGGCCGAGGCAGGCGGATCACAAGGTCAGGAGATAGAGACCATCCTGGCTAACACAGTGAAACCCCTCTCTACTAAAAATACAAAAAATTAGCCGGGTGTGGCGGTGGGCGCCTGTAGTTCCAGCTACTCGGGAGGCTGAGGCAGGAGAATGGCCTGAACCCGGGAGGCGGAGCTTGCAGTGAGCTGAGATCCGGCCACAGCACTCCAGCCTGGGCAACAGAGCGAGACTCCGTCTCAGAAAAAGCAACAACAACGAAAAAAGAAAACAAGAAAGAGAAAATACATTTACTATTCAGTAATAAATCATCATAAAGGTCTTTATCTTCATCATCTTTACCTTGAGTAGGATGAAGAAGGAGAAAGAGGAGACGGGTTCATCTTGCTGTCTCGGGGTGGCAGAGGCAGAAGTGGTGGCAGTAGAGGCAGGCACACTTGGTGTAACTTTACGTAAATACATTGTAATTTCTGCCTGTTTTTGCTTTTAATTATCTAAAATTTTATATACGGTACCAATCCTTTCGCCATTTGCTGTCGTTTCAGTGCCGATATCATAGGAGGGTCCATGCCATAAAAAAAGTCAGAAGCAGTCTTGAATAATGGGAATCCTTCTGCCAAACTGTCTAATGTCAACTTGTTTTCTGGCACTGCTTCTTCTATGTCTTCTTACTCATCATCTGGCACTTGTTTGGAAGCACTCATTTTCTTCAAGTCATCTTCTGTTAATTCCTCTGGTATGGTGTCTACTAGCTCTTGAATTTCTCCAAGATCCATATCTTGAAACCCTTTACCTCCACCATTTTTTTTGCCATTTTCACAATCTCTTTCATGATTTCATTCATTGGCTCTGTCATAAATCCTATGTGAAGTCATGTGCAATATGTGGACAGTTTTCTCCAGCAGAAATTTATCATTTTGGGCGTGCTGGCTTTCACAGCTTTCCCTATAACAACGATGGCATCTTCAATGAAATAATCCTTCAAGACTTTCACAATGTTCTATTGGGGTTCTCTTCCATAATGTTGACAGTCCTTTCCATAGAGTACCGTGCATAATGAGCTTCAAACGTCCTCATGACCCCTTGATCTAGAGACTAAATTAGAGATGCTGTGTTTGAGGGTAAGTAGATCACTTTGATGCCTTAACTGTTGAACTCAAGAGGTTCTGGATGGCCCAGGGCATTGTTTAACATCAAAAGAAAGTTAAAAGGCAGTCCCTTACTGGCAATGTATTTCCTGACTTCAGAGACAAAGCATCGATGAAACCAATCCAGAGAAAGGGTTCTCACTCTCCAGTCCTTCTTGTACAACCAAAAGACTGGCAACCAGTGTTTATCTATTCCCTCTAAGGCTTGGGGATTAGCTGTCTTATAGATATGAGTAGTCCTGATCATAAACCCAACTGCATTTGCACAAGAGTTAGCCTATCCCTTCCTGCTTTAAATCCTGGTGCTTTCTTCTCTTCCTTACTGATAAATGGGTTCTTTGTGGCATTTTTTTTCCCCCCAGAATAGGGCACTTTCATCTGCATTAAAAATCTGTTCAGGCAGATATCCTTTCTCCTCAATAATTTTCTTAATGGTATCGTGGAACTCATTTGCAGCCTCTTGGTCTTGCATCTCCTGTTATCTTGACACTTTTTCAAATTAATACAAATCACCAAAAAATTTTCCATTATGTATTGAAAAAACTCCACATATAAACCTCTAAAACGATCCAACCATCTTTTGCTGGCATTAAATTCTCCAGCTTTAGATCCCTTTGCTTTAAGTTGCCATATGGACTTCACTTTTTCTCAAATCATAGTAGTCTATAGGTATGCGTTTCTTTTGCATGTGTGTGTGTGTGTGCACGTGCACGTGTGCATGCGTGTGTGTGTGCATCTGTGGCGACAGGGTCTCACTCTGCCACTCAGACTGAGCTGAGCACAATGGCATGATCATGGCTGACTGCACCCTTTACCTCCCAGGTTCAAACAATCCTCCCACCTCAGCCTCCCAAGTAGCTGGAACTACAGGCAAACACCACCACACCCGGCTACCTTTTTCTTTTCTTTTTTTTTTTGAGATGGAGTCTCGTTCTGTCGCCCAGGCTGGAGTGCACTGGCACAATCTCGGCTCACTGCAACCTCTTCCTCCCAGGTTCAAGCAATTCTCCTGCCTCAGCCTCCCAAGTGGCTGGGACTATAGGCGTGCACCACCACGCCTGGCTAATTTTTGTATTTTTTAGTAGAGACGGGGTTTCACTATGTTATCCAGGCTGGTCTCAAACTCCTGACCTCAGGTGATCCGCCCACTTCATCCTCCCAAAGTGCTGGGATTACAGGCGTGAACCACCGTGCCCGGCGTAACTTTTTAACTTTTGTAGAGCTAAGATCTCACTATGTAGCCCATGCTGGTCTTGAACTCCTGGACACAAGTGATCCTCCTGCCTTGGCCTTCCAAAGTGCTGGGATTATCGATGTAAGCCACCTCACCCAGCAGGTGTGCCTTTCATATAGTGATCCTGCAGCCACATAAAACTGCATTTTCAAAATCAGATGACAAAGTATTTCACAAAATGTGCAAAGCTGCAGCAATAGCTTCATAAATTTCCTTCTTTTTTTACAGTAGTACTTGAGCTCAATTCATTTATCTTAAAATAATAAATGCATCTGCAGACCTCAACTTATGGTACATAGCAAGCAATTCAGTTTTTTCTTAGAATGCCACAACTTTTCTCTGCTTCTTGGGAACACTTCCGGCATCACTAGTGGCACTTCAGATTGGTCCCATAGTATTATTCAAGGTTTACAGTACTGCACTAAATATGATGAAAAGTACATGAGAAACAAGATAAATTACTTTTTACTACAATATGCAAATTATGAGAGACAAACTGCTCATATGAAGATGATAAGCGTCACATATTTTAAGTGGATACTCACAATACGTGAGCTTACTGCAACAGCAGCAGGAGGTAGCTATAAAATTATTACAGTAGTACAGTATATATTATGGTTAATTTTATGCAGTTATGATTTAACACTGCCTCTTTACATTTGTTTACACTCTTCTTAACTGTGAATGGTGCCATATCTTCTTGACTGTGAATGGCGTCTGTGTCTGTGTGCATAAGTTTTGATAAATATTTATTTATTTATTTATTTATTTATTTATTTATCTATTCGAGAGAGGGTCTCACTCTGTCATCCAGGCTAGAGTAAAGCGGCGTGATCTCGGCTTACTGCAACCTCCACCTCCCAGGTTCAAGTGATTCTCCTGCCTCAGCCTCCCATGTAGCTAGGATTACAGGTGCCCACCATCACACCCAGCTAATTTTTGTATTTAGTAGAGATGGGGTTTCACCATGTTGGCTGGGCTGGAAATTTTAATTTTTTTTTTTTTTTGAGATGGAGTTTCGCTCTTGTTGCCCATGCTGGAGTGCAATGGCACGATCTTGGCTCACTGCAACTTCCGCCTCCTGGGTTCAAGCAATTCTCCCACCTCAGCCTCCTGAGTAGCTGGGATTACAGGTGTGCACCACCACACCCAGCTAATTTTTTGTATTTTTTGTAGAAACGGGGTTTCACTATGTTAGCCAGGCTGGTCTCGAACTCCTGACCTCAGGTGATCCACCCTCCTCAGCCTCTCAAAGTGCTAGGATTACAGGTGTGAGCCACCGTGCCTGGCAGAAATTTTAATTTTTAATAAAAGATTTGGGCCAGGCGCAGTGGCTTACGCCTGTAAACCCAGCACTTTGGGAGGCCAAGGCAGGTGGATCACTTGAGATCAGGAGTTCAAGACCACCCTGGCTTGGTGAAACCAGGTCTCTACAAAAATTAGCAGGGCATGATGGCAGGTGCCTGTAATTCCAGCTACCGGGGAGGCTGAGACGGGAGAATCACTTGAACCCAGGAGGCAGAGGTTGCAGTGAGCCAAGACTGTGCCATTGCATTTCAGCCTAAGCGACGGGTGCAAGACTCTGTCCCAAAAAATAATAAATAAATAAATAAATAAATAAATAAATAAATAAAATAATCGATTTGTGTATATTTTAAAGTAGTATGTGATAAAATAGACTAGCATCTACATATGTTTTAGGCTACATGACATATCTTTTTCTTTTTGTTCTTTAATGTTTTCATGTTTCTAGGCTACACAGCTTGTCAGTTTCTTCAAATTAACACAAATCACCAAAACATTTTCTAATATATTATGTACTGACAGAAATCCACATATAAATGAATGCACACAATTCAAACCCACGTCGTTCAAGGTCAACTTATACATATATACTCATATGTGTATGATTTTTTTCAGAGTTACACTTTCCTTTGGAAATATAAAGAAGATATGGTTACTTTCCCCAAAGAAATGTCTACATGTGAAGTTTTGCATCCAATTTAGGGGCTCCAAAGATCAAACTCTTAAAGCCCATGGATCCCTGATAAAGAACTGTAGCATATATCCAGTATTCTAAAAATCTAAAGCTGATTAGTCTAAGCTTGTGTGCGTATACATAGTCTATACTAGGGATGGAATATGATTTGAATCACAAAAGCACAGTTTGGTAAAAACGGTACCACCTAGTGGGCAGGCAGTGGCAATGATTAACAAAAGCCACGTTTTTGCTAATATAATCACTACTGTTACTTTCAAGCAAATGTACTAAGCATGAAGGCTTTCCTTTCCATCCATAACTCACCCTCAGTTTGATGATGTAGATTATAAAACTCTCGAGCAATGATATCTGCCAGCTTCTCACACCATGTCTTTGATGGACAAAAAAGTAATACTGAATGGTTATCACGAATCGTCTCATAACATAAACTAACAACATGGTCCTCATCTCCCTAAAAAAGAAAGATACATAACCACTTTAGTGGTACTTTCAAAAGATTCTCACATCTGTTTAAAAGCACTCATTTTCCTTTCTGGGGAAGCTTTTTCTTCTTGAAAGCATAATAAAAATCAGTTACAAAGTCAATAACAAAAGAAAGGAAAAAAAAGAAGAAAAAATAAGCTCCTAATGATGAAAGGTGAAAGAAATAGTAGTTACTATTCATTCAACTAATATTAACTGAGCTCCAATCCTCAGGCAATGGAAATACAATATTGAGTAAAAAGAAAGTCAAGATCCTAATAGTCAAGGGGTTTATAGTCTCACCAAGAGACACATTAAAATACAGATGTCCCCAACTTAAAATGGTTGGACTTTACGATTTTTTTTTATTTTACAATGGTGCAAAAGCAGTATGCATTCAATAGAAACCATACTTTGGGTGCCCATACAACTCTTCTATTTTTCACTCTCAGCACAGTATTCATTAAATTATAAGATATTAAACACTTTATTATAAAACAGGCTTTGTGCTAGATGATTTTGCCCAACTGCAGGCTAATGTAAATGTTCTGGAGAACATTTAAGGTAGGCTAGGCTAAGCTATGATATTCGGTAGGTTAAATGTATTAAATGCATTTTCAACTTACAATGAGTTTATCAGGATATAACCCCATCATAAGTCTAAGAGCATCTGTACTAAATAAATATAAAATGCAATAATAATATATACCATTAAAAGAGAGTTTTACAGTGTTTTGAGGTCTCATATTTGACAGAAAGATCTGAAAGAAAAACTGTCCTGAGAAAGCAATTTAGCTGAGATGTGAAGGTGGGGAAACATTATCTCAATGAAAGGTAACACATTTCAAACAAACAAAAGGGCAGGTGTGAATACCCTGTGGTGGCCCTGCAAGTTCTCCATACTGGAAGTATCTCAATGTATGTATTAAAAACTGGATTAATGCATCCATTTATTCACTCATTAAATGAATATTTACTATATGTCAAATATTGTTCTAGGTACTGGGGATGGAGCTGCGAACAAAGCAGAAAAAAAGCTCTATCCTCATAACGTTTCTACTCCAGTAGGAAGAGATAGATAATAACAAAAACGAGGTAAGCAAAACATATAAGGGGCCAGGCACAGTGGCTCACTCCTGTAATCCCAGCACTTTGCGAGGCCGAGGCCTGAGGTCGGGAGCTCGAAGACCAGCCTGACCTATGTGGAGAAGCCCCGTCTCTACTAAAAATACAAAATTAGCTGGGTGTAGTGGCACATGCCTGTAATCCCAACTAGTAGGGAGGCTGAGGCAGAAGAATCGCTTGAACCTGGAAGGTGGAGGTTGCGGTGAGCTGAGATCACGCCATTGCACTCCAGCCTGAGCAAGAAGAGCAAAACTCCATCTCAAAAAAAAACAAAAACAAAAACAAAAAAACACATAATATGTTTGGTTTTGAAAAGTGCTAAGGGAAAAGAAATAGAGACCATGTGAGGGAGAACATTATAATTTAGACAAGTTGGCCAGGGAAGGTCTAAGACAGTGACATTTGAGTAAAAGTCCAAAGGTGAAAGAGTAAACCACACTGATCACACTGATACCCCTAAGGGGAAAGCATTCTAGAAAAAGAGAACCTGAGGCAGGAAATTCATGGTATATTAAAAAACAGCAGAGGCTAGTGTGAAGGAAGTGAGAGGGAACATAGTAGATAGAGCCAGAGCACTAAGAGGGGCGGGGGGTATAGATCATGTAGGACCTTACAGACTACTATGAAGACACTGGCTTTTATTCTAAATGAAACAGAAAGCCATTGCAAGTTTCCGAGAAGAAGGATAACATGATCTGATGTTTGTTTTAAATAGATCACTAGCTCCTGAAGTAAAGCATAGACTGAAAGAGACAAGGTCAGAAGCCGAGAGAACAATTAGGAAATATTTCAGTAATCCAGGTAAGAAGTATAGGTGGTTCAAAAGGGTGGAGGCACAGACATAGTAAAAGAAGAAAAAAAATTAACAGGAAAGCAAATGAATGTGTTCACACATAAATGTATTGAAGTAACCAAGGCATAGCCAGGCGAAATATGGGGCACAGAGCGAAGATTCCACACCAAGCATGCAGAAGTTACAAATGCGTACCTAGATAGTTCGTGAAATACATAAATTTAGTCCTATTCCCAATTCTAAAATGACCCTTAGCTATGTTAGTACTCAGAGGGACAACTCTGCATAAAAACAGCAGATGCCTCACTCCACCAATGTACATGAGTCAGTTCTTTAACCTCAGGATTAAAGTGTATTTGGGAGCATGGGAGGGTACTTATTTATCAAGCACTTTCTAGACGCCAGATAATTTTTTAAAATCATATTTAATTCTTACAATATTCAAGATAAGGATTATAATATCCTATTTAATAGGTGAAGATATGAGATTCAGATAGGTTTTGTGATTCAACTACTATCTCAGCCATATCAAGTATCTCTATTAAGTATCAGAGGTAGATCTATCAGACTACAAAAATAATATTCTTTTCACTTTACTATATATTATACCTACCATTTAATAAAAAAGTTAATTTTCCATACTAACAGTTAGTGTAAACTAAACCATAAGAAAACATTTTCCCAGTAAAAAGAAAAAGCTACAAGATCAGTTTTTTTTTTAATGTTTATATTATATATCAGGAAACAATTATTTATTTAAATTAAAGGTACAACTACATTTCTTCTCTTACCATCACCACCAATATTTTTTTTGGCGGGGACGGAGTCTCACTCTGTTGCCCAGGCTGGAGTGTAGTGGCATGATCTCGGCTCACTGCAGCCTCTACCTACCATGTTCAAGCAATTCTCCTGCCTCAGCCTCCCAAGCAGCTGGGATTACAGGCACCCACCAGCACGCCTAGCTAATTTTTGTATTTTTAGTAGCGACAGGGTTTCACCATGTTGGCCAGGATGGTCTCAAACTCCTGACCTCAAGTGATCCACCTGCCTCGGCCTCCCAACGTGTTGGAATTTATAGACGTCAGCCACCACGCCCAGCTCACCAATTCTTTAAGAGGAAACCAGTTAGCTTAATATTAATCCTAATGTATATGTAACTCCCAATTACATCATTCAGAATTGTTAATTTGCTAGAAAATGAAATCAAACACACAGATACTAATAGTAGTGATGTAAATATATTGATTTACCTTCACTTGTAGCATGGGTTCAAATTCCCTCACAAGTTTCATTGAAGAGTCATATATGGAATTTCCAACTTTTACTGACTCCAAAAGCGGTACAGGGCGAAAGTCGGTATGGTAGTGTTCAGCATTCAACCAGGAAGCCACAAGCTCCAAATTAGGAAGGGTAGCACTCATGCCAACAATCTGCACAGCATTAGACAGAGAACTGGCTAAATCTGCCTGACTATAAAAAAAACAAATGAAAAGAATATTAAAAGATATAGAATGCATTAATAATTAGTGTTGCTAACAATATTTATGGTTATGTCCTTTGCATACATTTCTTTAGGATATATACCTAAGAATAAAATTGCTGATCCACAAATTGAGTCACAGATTATCTTCAATTTAGATAATCCCACATTGTTTTCCAAGGTAACACCTCCACAATCTGTGTTTTCTATTGTTCCATAATCTTGTCACCACTTGGTATTGTTAATCTTTATAATATGTTAGCAGTTATAGAGGGTACGTGGTAGTATTTCCTTTTTTTAGACAGGGTCTTGCTCTGTCACCCAGGCTAGAGTACAATGGACCTGTCTCAGCTCACTGCAACCTCTGCCTCCCAGGTTCAAGCGATTCTCCTGCCTCAGCCGCCTGAGTAGCTGGGACTACAGGTGCGTACTACCACACCCGGCTAATTTTTGTATGTTTAGTAGAGACAGTGTTTCACTGTGTTGGCCAGGCTGGTCTTGAACTGACCTCATGATCCGCCCACCTCAGCCTCCCAAAGTGCTGGGATTACAGGCATGAGCCACCGCGCCCAGCCAGTATTTCTTTGAAGACGTAATTTACAGTTCCCTGATAACCAGTGAGACTCATCATCACTTCATGTGTATGAACCACGTGGATACCCTGGTTGTTGTTGTTGTTATTGTTTGAAACAGAGTCTCGCTCTGTCGCCCACTCACTACAGGCTCCACCTCCTGGGTTCACGCCACTCTCCTGCCTCAGCCTCCCGAGTAGCTGGGACTACAGGCACCCACCACCACACCTGGCTAATTTTTTTGTATTTTTAGTAGAGACGGGTTTTCATCGTGTTAGCCAGGATGGTCTCAATCTCCTGACCTCGTAATCCGCCCGCCTCGGCCTCCCAAACTGCTGGGATTACAGGCGTGAGCCACCGTGCCCAGCCAATACCCTGTTTCAAAAGCCTGTTTTTTTGTCCATTGATATAGTGGGTTGTGTTTTTCTTATTCATTTGTAGAATTTTTAAATGTCTGGATAGTGACTTTCCTCTTCCATTTTTTGCTCTGTTTTTATTATTTTGTCAAGCTTTCTGTTGCATTATTTTACTTTTTTTTTTTCTAGACAGGGTCTAGCTCTGTCAGCTGGAGTGCAAAGGCGCAATCTCGGCTCATGGCAACCTCTACCTCCAGGGTTCAAGTGATTCTTATGCCACCTGAGTTGCTGGGATTGCAGGTATGCATCAAGACGCCCAGCCAGATTTTGTATTTTTAGTAGAGACAGGGTTTTGCCATGTTGGGCAGGCTTGTCTAGAACTGGCCTCAAGTGATCTGCCTGCCTCGGCCTCCCAAAGTGCTGGGATTACACGCATAAGCCACCAGGCCTGGCCTTTCTTCGAAGTTATTGGGATGGATCATTAAATAATTGATTGTCAGTCTCTCTTCCTTATAATATATATGTTTTATGCTATCAATTTTCTTTTAAAAACAACTTTTGCTGCCCTTCACAAGTTTTGTTAGTAAATATTTTTATTATACTTTCAGTTCAAACTATTTTCTAATTTCTGTTGTGATTACTTTTTTGATCTAAAAAATGTCAAAATTGTGTTTATTTCCAGTAATGTAGACATTTTCTAGTTATGCTTTTCTTATAGTTAATTTCACTGCTGTTAGAAAATAAATGATATGGGCCGGGCGCGGTGGCTCAAGCCTATAATCCCAGCACTTTGGGAGGTCGAGACGGGCGGATCACGAGGTCAGGAGATCGAGACCATCCTGGCTAACACGGGGAAACCCCGTCTCTACCAAAAAAAACTACAAAAAACTAGCCAGGTGAGGTGGCAGCGCCTGTAGTCCCAGCTACCTGGGAGGCTGAGGCAGGAGAATGGCGTGAACCCGGGAGGCGGAGCTTGCAGTGAGCTGAGATCCGGCCACAGCACTCCAGCCTGGGTGACAGAGACTCCATCTCAAAAAAAAAAAAAAAGAAAAGAAAAGAAATGATATGAATTCATTAAAATATGTTAAGACTTGCTTTATGGTCCAGCATATGGAAACTTTTAATAAATGTTCCATGTGTAACTCAAATGAACATGTATTCTGCTGTTTTGAGGTAGTTGTTCAATATATATCCATTAGGTCAAATTTGCTGATTATATTAATCATATTTTCTATATCCCTAGTGATTTGGGATAGAGATGGTTATCTGCTTGTTCTATCACAAGAGAGATGTGTTCAATTCTCCCTTAACTGAAAAGAACCTATTGAATACCCAGCACAATGACTAAAATAGACCAACACCAACACACATCAGTATGAAATTTCATAGCACTGTGGAAAAGAGGAGTGCCTAAAATTCCCAGACAGAATTTAAAAAATTGTATACAAAGGATGAAAACCAGCATAGCACTGAATTTCTCAATAGCAATGAGAAAATGAAGTAATGCCTTGACAACTCTGAAGGAAAAGTATTTCCAATCTTGACTTTTATACCTGGACAGTCCATAATTATGGAGACCAAGTACGGTGACTCATGCCTATCACCCTAGCACTTTGGGAGGCCGAGGTGGGTAGGTCACCTGAGGTCAGGCATTCGAGACCAGCCTGGCCAACATGGTGAAACCCTGTCTCTACTAAAATACAAAATTAGCTGGGTGTGGTGGCAGGTGCCTATAATCCCAGCTACTCAGGAGGCTGAGGCAGGAGAATCACTTGAACCCGAGAGGTGGAGGTTGCAGTAAGCCGATCGCACCACTTCACCCCAGTCTGGGCAAAAGAGCAAAACTCCATCTCAAAGAAAAAAAAAAAAAAAAAAAAAGAATTATGAGGCATTTGGAGACATGCAAGTTCTTAAAAAATTTATACCTTTGTGTGTTCACTGAAATAAAGTAGAAGTTCCTGGAAGATATTCCCACCAAAACAAGAAGGTAAATCAAGACAGATATATGGTCAAAACACTGGTTGGGGAAAGGGAATCCCAAGATGGTTGCTATGTAGCATATATATAGATTAACCACCTATCTAGACTGGAACAACTTGAAGGGCTTTAGGAAAATCTTCGAGAAGATGACTGGCAGAATAGCAAATGTGGTAGAATACACAACTAGGGAGGAGGCTAGGGATAAATTAGCAGTAAGTATCTGGAAAACCAAGCCATCAAACAAAAAAGACAGTTATTAATTTCAGAGAAAACAAAAAGTTGTTTAGAAAAGCAAAAGTAATCATATTACACTATAACCCAGTTACCAATGTTATTTATATAGTCATAATAGCATAACACTGAATAATGATCTAAGCAAAATCGTAACATAACTATATTTGAAGAATAGGAAGATAATGAGAGGATAAAGAGAGACTGCAGAGAAGGGAGACTATTGGGTAGTGGTTAGTAAAGAATTTAAAAGAAAGCTAGATCTTCATCTTTCATAGTAAAAGTCAATATATAAGGTCTGAAATTTAAAAAATTAAGTAGCCACAATTAGAGATGCTGCTGTAAATATTTTTAAAAAGCTACAAGAGTTGAAAGGTTGAAGTAGCCTCTGAGAAGTGAGGGCTAAAAAAATACTATTTTTCAAAATTAGCCTGACTACTCATATATATAGTACAGAATACAGAAATAGATTTTTTTAAATCTATAATAAAATACAGAAACTAGATTTTTTTAAATCTATAATAAAAATGTATACATTGGATGGGTGAGCAGCCAGAAAATTAAGAATGTTTACAAAGTAATCTAAAGTCAGTTTCAACCTGAAATACTTTTCAGGTTGTTGTTAGAGACATGGTGTTGCTCTGTAGCCCAGGCTGGAGTAAAGTGGCACAATCATACCTCATTGCAGCCTGGAACTCTTGGGCTCAAGTAATCCTCCTGCCTCAGCCTCCTGAGAAGCTGGGATTACAGGTGAGTGCCACCATGCCCAGTTAATTTTTTATCATTTATAGAAATGGGGTCTCACTGTGTTGCCCAGGCTGGTCTGGAACTCAGACTCAAGTGATCCTCCCACCTCAGCCTTCCAAAGTGCTGGGATTACAGGTGTCAGCCACTATACCTGGACTGACTTCTTCTGGAACAAAAGCAAACTACTATACATGAGTTTTCTCAATAAGAAAAATATTACACTCCCTTAATTTATTTAACTCATACTTATGCACTTTTTCAGACAATTTCTCAACACTGTTTGAAATCTCAGGAATTCAGTTATTTCACGTACTCACCAAGATGCTGATTTCCGAGTAATATAGCAAATCTTGGTCAGCAAAAGTTCTAGCAGATACCCTCGGTGAGAGTCTCCCAGCATATGTAATTCATCGACAACCACCATTCCTAAAAAGATTTTCCAGATACTAGGTTTTTACAGAATCTCACATCCACGAAGAATTTTTTTCCAACTTTTATTTCACTCTATTTTATTTCCTTTATATCAACTTTTATTTTAGATTCAGGGGGTACATGTGCAGGTTTGTTACCTGGGTATATTGCGTAATGCTGAGGTTTGGAGTACAAATGATCCCATCACCCAGGTACTTAGCAATAGTACCCTATTATTAAATAGTTTTTCAACCCTTGTTCCCTTCTAGTAGTCCCCAGTTTCTGTTGTTGTCATCTTTATGTCCATGAGTACTCAAAGTTTAATTCCCACTTACAAGTGAGAACATGTGGTACTTGGTTTTCTGTTCCTGCATTAACTGGCTTAGGATAATGGCTCCAGCTGCATCCATGTGGCTTTGCTACAAAGGACATGATTTCATTCTTTTTATGACTGTGACAAGAAGAAATTTAAAAGACTCAATATCTTATATCACACATTGATATAAGATATAATACATTGCAAGTGATGCAAATTTCAAACCATAAATCAAAAATCATATTCCTTATAATGGGCAATTCTTTTCCAAGATGTTTCAGGTATTACAGGCAGCTGTACTACAAGGTATACTGGATCTAAAAATCAATTATTAGCTTACTCAGGGCTAAACAAACCCAGGGAAAACTGCTTCTCATCACTCTTCTAAATTGGCAACTTCACTGAAATAAACATACAATCAAATATCAAAGACATCTATGTCAGTTTTCAGTGTATTGACTTTTCAATGGGAAAACATATATACTCATGTTGGAAAGTAGCTTAGAAAAAAACATGAGGATCCAGAAGAAAAAGACAATTTTAAGAGATTTTTAATATGGTAGGCTAGTGAGTCACTATACTGCAAAACAAAAATATGATCACAATGTCCTTCACTACTTGGAGAATTTAACCAATGTATATACTTGGAAAAATTCTTAAGAATTACTGAAAATTCAGTGTCAACCAATACTTTCTTTAAACATTTTCATAACAACATAGTTTCCACATGCACTGGTATTCTCCCCATCCCAAATTCTCCCCACCAAAAAACAACTTTCCAGTGAAAAGGAATTTGAGGAGACAATAGGGAACTTCCTAATGACACATGATGTTCTTTTCCCTATCAATAATCTATCTCCAAAATTGTACTGTCTAATGAGTTATTTTAGCACTTATTCATTCATTCACCAAAAAAAAAAAGTATTCTGCCTACCGTGTGCCAGGCACTGTGCTAGGTACATCAGAAATAGCACTTACTAGGGTCTATTGCAACTCTCAAATATTTAAAGTCCAATGGGGTCACAAGTAATAAGACAATTCTGATACAAATCAATTGCAATTTCTTTCTCCAAGCTTTATGGACCATAGCCCATGTCTGATTCCCACCCTCCACCCCTACCCTACCATAACTTTACCATGGTATTTTTAAGTGTACCACGTTCTCAACAAGTAGCTGATATTCTTGCTACTTCTGCTGCTGAAATCCTTCTATGCCTGTTGCTACCTCTACATAATGGCCTTTCCATAATGGCAAAAAAAAAAAATGCATTAAGATAGAAAATCTTCCCAGAATCCCAAGCTCAAATAGAGTGTCAGTTTCTTTAGCTTCCTACCATTTCCATGCTAAATGGTAGACTCTAGGTCCAAGCCCAAAATAGACATCATAGCAGCAGAACATAGTAACAAAAACACATATACGCTAACTGCAAAATGGCATATCTGGCCCAGCAGGCTTCCTTCTATTCCTGGTAAAGTTTAGATAACAAAGAAGCAAGGAGAAGTTATTGAGGGCTTAAGGATATCCTCTACATTCTGTAAAGTACAAAAATGCAACATAATGGAGTCAATAACAGCAGCAGGACACAAAACTTATAAACACAGCATTCCTAACATTACAGATGCCAATTCTCGCCTCCAGAATTAGACAATAGACAACAGAAAAACAAATGGGACCTACAGAAATCACAACAGCTCCACTTCATTCCATCAAAAATAGAATAGAAAGTATTTACTTATTTTCTAACTTTCTTACCTAACAGATCCATCTTATTTTCCTCTATGAGGCGATTGATCAGACCGTTGGCTCTCTCAATTGTGCAGACTGCAATATCCAATGAAGAGAAATGCCTTGATGGAGAGGTGCTGCCCATATAACCATCTACTTTTATTCCTACTTCCTGAAACAGACTCTGAATTGAGTAAAAAGGAACAATACAGGTGAAAAAACTTGGAAATTCAAGAGTTATAAACTGGTTCTATCCCAGAACATAGACATAACTATCTAAAGACATCTACCAGATTACTGTCATCAGTTGTTTCTGGCCAGGACACACTGGTTCTTTTTAGATCATATACTAAAAATATGAAGTTTAGAACTGACAAAACTTAGATTTCTGTTAAGAGTCAAATAAAATTATGCAATTTTAATGACAGCATAATAATCTAAAAAGTTCTAAGAGCTACTTATAGGAATTAAAATTGGAGAAAAACTACCTTAAGCACTAACATTTTAATCTAATAAACAGCAAGAAACTAGTTATAACACTTTAAGAAACAAATTTATACTTTATGAGGAAAATAGTCTCATTATCCTAATGACCAATTTTTTAATGTAATTGGAAGAAAAGCTTTTAAAAGTCAAATTCAGTGGGATTTTT
>NW_016803631.1:803193-806192 GCF_001698545.2 Rhinopithecus bieti | reverse complement strand
ATGATTTTTTTTTTTTTTTTAGTTTAACTTTTAACTAACATACCTTTCAATAAAAAGGATCCTTTCATCATTTTGTTACTTTGGGTCTAAGTTGAGTGATGTTACCATGTAGGACCAGCTTTGTTGGCTATTGTGCCTCTGAAATAACTGTTAAAAAGATTTATAGAACCATAGAAATTTAGAGCTATTCATTCAATAAAATTTTCCTGAGTGTTTACTGAGTTAACCTGTGGTGCTAAGGATTAACATCCTAATTTTACAAATAAAAAAACTGAGGCCCAACAGGTTATATGCCTGGCCTAAAGACATAGTTAGTCGCAAAACTGGGACTAGAACCCACATTTCTTTAACAATCAGAACAATCTTTCCATTCCAAAAGCACATATTTTTCACTGCAGAAATCACAACAGTAAATTTATTCCATTTAATAAAACACTGTATTTGTGAAAATGCCCTAAAAACTGTGAGCATCATATTGATGTAAACTACTATTAGTCATTTCTGCAGAACAGAGGAACAGATCACATACCTGGAGCTTTACATAAGCACCAATGGATCTTGACCTTCATCCCCTAAATACTCCTAAATAGACCTCAATTAGAGCAGGATATGCTTCCTTAAACACTCTTTCCTTTCTATGCTTCAGTCTAGTCCGACTGTTCAATTAAATGCTGATTCTTAACGTACATGTTTATATGCTAGTTTAAGTATTTTATTTCCTAAGAAAAGGTTTACAAATTTTTACACAATTTTCACCAATTATTCTTTTGATTTGATGGCCCCTTCTCCTTAATAATAATTTTTTTAAGTTTCCTTCTGTAATCTTTTTTTTTTTCTTTTTTTTTTTTTGAGACAGAGTCTCACTCTGTTGCCTAGGCTGGAGTGCAATAGCGCAATCTCGGCTTACTGTTACCTCTGCCTCCCAGGTTCAAGCGATTTTCTCACCTCAGCCTTCCGAGTAGCTGGGCTTACAGGTGTGCACCACCACACCTAGCTAACTTTCGTATTTTTAGTAGAGATGGGGTTTCACCATCTTGGCCAGGCTGGTCTTGATTTCCTGACCTCAGGTGACCGGCTCACCTCAGTCTCCCAAAGTGCTGGGATTACAGGCATGAACCACCACACCCGGCCCCCTGCTGTAAATTTTTTTTTTTTTTTTTTTTTTTTTTGAGACGGAGTCTCGCTCTGTCGCCCAGGCGCGAGTGCAGTGGCCGGATCTCAGCTCACTGCAAGCTCCGCCTCCCGGGTTCACGCCATTCTCCTGCTTCAGCCTCCCGAGTAGCTGGGACTACAGGCGCCCGCCACCTCGCCCGGGTAGTTTTTTGTATTTTTAGTAGAGACGGGGTTTCACCGTGTTAGCCAGGATGGTCTCGATCTCCTGACCTCGTGATCCACCCGTCTCAGCCTCCCAAAGTGCTGGGATTACAGGCTTGAGCCACCGCGCCCGGCCTGCAAATTTTTAATGCTTTCAGCAGTCACCTCTTAAAGCTACACGGGACGCAATAAAGAAACTTTGTTTTCCACTTGCTTTTATAATCCTATTTCAAATGAATGAAACCAAGGCTGCCAATAATGAGCCTTTCACTATTTCTAACTTAGTAAAAAACATTACCTGGAGGTAGTACTTCTTCTCTTTAGCCACAGAAACAAAGGGAAGAATAAACAAAGCTTTCTTCTGCATTTCCAAAACCCGCTTCAAAATAAGTAATTCTGCCACAAGAGTCTTCCCAGCACTTGTAGGAGCTAAAATATGATTATTCCACAATATTATAAGAAAAAATATTTGGTACAATTCATTAATAAATGTTTTAAGCATGTGTAGTACTACAGAGCCTAAGGCTAATGGATCACTAAGAGCCCAATAGCACTTAAAATCTTTACACACTGAAATGCCCGTTACTTTAAACCAGCTGTCTTAATAGCCTCAACTAAAAACAGTGTAAACAAATCTTTATATCAGCAGTATATGATGAATACTACTGAGTACCTAGTTTATACCTAAAGATCCTTTCCTGTAAGTACCAAATGGGTAAAAGGCCTGCTTTGAGGAAGTAGATGAACGAGTCTCTATAACTATAAAAATAAAAAATAATAATAGCCGGGCATGGTGGCAGGCACCTGTAATCCCAGTTACTCCAGAGGCTGAGGCACAAGAATCGCTTCATCCTAGGAGGCAGAGGTTGCAGTGAGCCGAAATCACCCCACTGCACTCCAGCCTGGGCGACAGTGAGAGATTTCGTCTCAAAAAGAAAAAAAAAAAAAAAGAAGAAAAGAAAAGAAGTGGAAGGAAAGGAGTTGCAAGGAATCTTATGGAAAGAAAATAGAATTTATGAGAAGGTAAGGAAGAAAGCAAGGGGAAGCCGGGGTGGTGGCTGACACCTGCAATCCCAGCACTTTGGGAGGCCGAGATGGGCAAGGTGGTGTGCGTCTGTAATCCCAGCATCTCAGGAGGCTGAGGCCTGAGAATCACTTAAACCCAGGAAGCTGAGGCTGCAGTCACACCATTGCACTACAGCATGGGTGACACAGCAAGACTCTGTTCCAAAAAAAAGAAAGGAAGAGGAAAGGAAGGCCATGCCTAAGAAACAGCATATGGTACAAAGGGCCTACAAGAATCCTGGCATGTTCAGATGACATAGTAGGTAATTTACTAAGCATGGAGTATAAAGTACCCCAGGGGTATAAAAGAAGAGATATGAAAGTGCCACAAGAAAAGTTTATAATCCCACTATTTAAGGAGTTTAAACCTTGTCCTGAAAGCAATGCAGTGTGACTGATGAGTTTTATGAAAAGGAGTGACAAGATCATATTTGTACTTTATAAAGATCTCTTTGGACTGGGCACAGTGAATCATGCCTGTAATCTCAAAACTTTGGGAGGATCACTTGAGCCCAGGAGTTCAAGACAAGCCTGGGCAACACAGTGCCACCCCCATCTCTACAAAAAATTTAAACAAAAAATTTTTTTAAAAAGACCACTTTGGGGCTGGGTGTGGTGGC
>NW_016803631.1:793361-799499 GCF_001698545.2 Rhinopithecus bieti | reverse complement strand
AAAAAAAAAAAAAAAAAAAAAAAAAAAATACAATCTGGAAAATAACATTCGAACCATCAATTCTTTCCTTGAAAACCTAAGTGATTTAAATGACAATATTCTAAAGTTCCACGAGATGGCGACATTACTCCTTGAATGAGACGTTTTCCTTCACCTTTTATGCAATCAACAACTATTTATTGAGTATCTACTGTAAGCTACCCACTGGGTAAATGGCAGTGAAATGGCATAAAATGGTTCCTGCTCTCGAAGAGAAAGAGTCTAGAGAACAAGGCAGACATTAAACAAGTCAGTCAATGAAGTGTGCCATATGCTCAGGCAGAAATGAATAGAGTACTATTAAAGAAATAAAAGAGATCCGGCCGGGCATGGTGGCTCACGCCTGTAATCCCAGCACTTTGGGAGGCCGAGACGAGTGCATCACCTGAGGTCAGGAGTTCTAAACCAGCCTGGCCAACATGGTGAAACCCCGTCTCTACAAAAATACAAAAATTAGCTGGGCATGATGGCGGGTGCCTGTAGTCCCAGCTATTCGGGAGGCTGAAGCGGGAGAACTGCTTGAACCCAGGAGGCGGAGGTTGTAGTGAGCCAAGATCACACCACTGCACTCCAACCTGGGCGAGGGAATAAGACTCCGTCTCAAAAAAAAAAAGAGAGATCCCTGGATTGTAATTACGAAAGAACTTTTTCAGATGCCGTGTAACTTAAGGGTTCACAGTGCAACTCTGGGGGCAGTCAGTCTAGGTTTGAAGACCTAGTAGCTGTGAGATCTTGGGCAACTTGCTTAACCCTTTTTTTTTTTTTTTTTTTTTTTTTTTTGAGACGGAGTGTCCCACTCTGTCGCCCAGGCTGGAGTGCAGTGGCTTGATTGATCTCTGCTGACTGCAACCTCTGCCTCCCAGGTTCAAGCGTTTCTCCTGCCTCAGCCTCCCAAGTAGCTGGGATTACAGGCCCACACCCGGCTAATTTTTGCATTTTTAGTAAAAACAGGGTTTCACCATATTGGTCAGACTGGTCTCGAATTCCTGACCTCAAATGACCCGTCCACCTCTGCCTCCCAAAGTGCTGGGATTACAGCGTAACTCTTTTGTGCTTCCATGTCCTCATCTATATGACAGAGGTAATAATTGTAGCAACTTATTTGGTTATTTTGAGGACTGAATAAGTCAATATGTGTAAAGTGCTTAGAATAGTGCCGGCACATAATAAATACTATTCAGAGAAAATATTTAGATGTTCTAATATAGCTCCCAATTTAAATTCAGCATTTTCTTGGGAAAAGACTAAGCTAGAAAATCTCTTACAAAGCTATTCTGTTTTATTATTAGGTGAACGATGATCAAATGAGAAAAATAATTAGAAAGGAATTGAAAGGAATGTTTTATGTCATCCTACCAAAAGCCTGGAGAATATTTTAAAATATATAATTTATTTTAAATTTATTTTAAATGTTCAACATTTCTAATTTTTTCAGAAAACTCTGAAAATGGAGAAGAGAAGGCTATTTCTCAAAATATTAAAGATGTTTATGCTAACAGTCATAATAAATAATATTAAAATACCAGAAGCATTTTCCATCTATATTGTGTCTAAGCTTGTGTTCCTTGGAATTTTGTCTGTGATAATTCTTCAAGGAGGCCAGACACGGTGGCTCACACCTGTAATCCCAGCACTTTGGTAGGCCGAGGCAGGCGAATCATCTGAGGTCAGGAGTTTGAGACCAGCTGGGCCAACATGGTGAAACCCCGTCTCTACTAAAAATACAAAACTTAGCCAGGCCTTGTGTTACACCTGTGGTCCCAGCTACTTGGGAGGCTAAGGCAGGAGAATGACTTGAACCCGGGAGGTGGAGGTTACAGTGAACCAGGATCACACCACGCACTCCAGCCTGGGTGATAGAGCAAGACTCAGTCTCAAAAAAAAAAAAAAAAAAAAAAAAAAAATTCTTCAAGGTCTGAGTAAACCCCTCCAAATAAAATTTACACATACTTCTGCCAGTTACCTGGGAGACATACTAATTGTGGATCACTTTAAATTTAATCTTTGGCTTTTTTTTTTTTTTNACTGTTCTGAGTTCTTATATATTAAATAATTTAATCAACCCTAAGTACTACCAATGCACACATACTCACAAACACATATATACTCTCTCACCCTTCCTAAGTAATCTGTGAGGCTGCATAGCCAGTAAGTGATAGCTTTCAAATCCAACCAGTCTAATTCCACTGCCTGAACTTATATCTGCTGATAATTATTTAATTCTTCCTTACAGCCATAATGAAAAAATCTGTGTGACTCGTAGTTTCGGAGAAAACTGACACAAAGGAATTGCATCTTACCAAATGATTAAATCTAAAGTCAGTGTAGAAAGCATGAGTTAAAAATTGTGTATGTCATGGTTGCCCTTGAAAACCCATATAGGGCCAGGCGTGGTGGCTCATGCCTGTAATCCCAGGACTTTGGGAGGCTGAGGCAGGTGGATCGCCTGAGGTCAGGAGTTCCAGACCAGCCTGACCAAGATGGTGAAACCCCGTCTCTACTAAAAATACAAAAATTAGCTGGGCATGGTGGCAGGCATCTGTAATCCCAGCTACTCAGGAGGCTGAGGCAGGAGAATCACTTGAACTCGGGAGGCAGAGGTTGCAGTGAGCCGATATCACGCCATTGCACTCTGGTCTGGGCAACAGAGCAAGACACCATCTCAAAAAAAAAAAAACAAAAAGAAAACCCATAAAAATTGTATATAAAGTATATTACATATTATTTGTATATACAACTCTGTACAAACAGGTCAATTTATAGCTGAACACAGTGACTCACACCTATAATCCCAGCATTTGGGAGGCTAAGGTGGGCAGATCACTTGAGGTCAGACATTCAAGACCAGCCTGGCTAACATGGTGAAATCCCATCTCTAGGCCGGGCGCGGTGGCTCAAGCCTGTAATCCCAGCACTGTGGGAGGCCGAGACGGGCGGATCACAAGGTCAGGAGATCGAGACCATCCTGGCTAACACGGTGAAACCCCGTCTCTACTAAAATGCAAAAAAAATTAGCCGGGCGTGGCGGCGAGCGCTTGTAGTTCCAGCTACTTGGGAGGCTGAGGCAGGAGAATGGTGTGAACCCAGGAGGCGGAGCTTGCAGTGAGCCGGGATCGCGCCACTGCACTCCAACCTGGGCGACTGAGCGAGACTCCGTCTCAAAAAAAAAAAAAAAAAAAAAAAAAAAAAAACCCATCTCTACTAAAAATACAAAAAAGTAGCCAGGCCTGGTGGCACATGCCTGTAATCCCAGCTACTTGGGAGGCTGAGGCTTGAACCTGGGAGGTGGAGGTGGAAGTTGCAGTGAGCCCAGATAGCGCCACTGCACTCCAGCCTGGAGCAGGACTCCATCAAAAAACAACAACAACAACAACAACAACAAAAACTCAATTAACAAACATATAATGATAATACTCATACCCTGAAAAGCAACCAGGATCAAACAGGGGAAGGGCAGATTTACATCTCCCATTGTACACTCACTGGGATATTATGTTTGTTGAGAATGATGGCAGACAGAATTGTCCACTCTTTAAATTGTCATTTTTTCTTGCTTCCCCCGTCCCCAAACAATAAAACTTTTGTAACTTAAATATAAATAAATAAAACTCCACTTTTCGCACAGATTTTTAAGATTTTCTCTAGTTATAAAGCACTGCCTCATTCACCTTTTAAAAGAACCACAACTACCTCAATAGAGTATTGTTTACATTCATATCTTTAAAATAGTAATTAATTTACATAAATTTCGATACCTGAATAAACTAAATTCTTTCCTTCCAGGACTTGTCCAAGCAAAAGGCACTCTGCCTGCCATTCGAACATCTTTTTTACACCAAAACTGTGGTATTTTTCCAGAACTGCTTTAGGAAGTCCCCAGTTTGCCAATAGTAGCTTGTCTATTTGGTAGTCGGGAACTGTAGGCTTGCATTCTCCTTTTAGGAAAAAGAAAAAATTAAAAATTTAATTTATTTCTAATATATGAGTTTGACAATCAGCCCTTCACTGTGTGTTGGAATTCCTACATGTTGAAATGAAGCTCTTTAAAGCACATCCTGACTTCAAGAATCTTATGAGAAATTGACCATGTATAGAAAAGTAATAAATTGTTATTTACTGCATATAATAAAAACAATTCCTTAAAAGCCTCAAACAAACAAAAAAGCGTGTAATACACAGTAGATTAAGGGTGTTGGAATTACGGGTGGAGTTGGGGTAAGAGGGCAATATGGAAGCACCACAAAGCTAAGTTAGGTGAGTTTCTATTTATAGTAAGTTTTAGTTCCATGACGACTGCACAACTAACGATTTTAAAAAACTGGGTCGACATCCACGGGACACCCAACCAATCTCATTACGAATCCCTTCCAGCCTTCCTCTGGACGCCGAACAGCCTGTGCCATACTCCAGGCCCAACAATCCTGTCTTAAGGGTCTGTAAGGAGTACTGGGTACTGTGAGGAACGAGCCCCCGAACAGGTGATGGGATTTGGCTAACTAGGAAGTTGTTTCTGTAAAGGTCGAAAGACCCAGAAGCCACGTGAATATTAATACCAGGCGATCACTGAAAACACGCGTATGTCTGAACAGACAGTGACCTGCCACACCAGGCCCAAGTCACAGAGAAGGGGAGTAGAAGCCCAATGGGGTATGCAGTGAAGCAAGTCCCGTGGGGTGAGGACACCTCCCGACCCATGGCCCGGCGGAGCTGCCCCCGTTGCCCGCGGCCTCCCGGGTTCCTGGAGCACCTGCAGCTGCGGCCGACTGACGGCTGCGGTCCTTCAGGCAGCGACCCAGGCCCGGCGGCGGACTCAGCACGGACCCGGAGAGAAGCTGGGGGCTGGCACTGCTGTCACCGCCGCTTCCCGAGAACGAATCTGAGCCTGATTCTGAACGCCGCCGTTTCCCATTCCGACGCAGAAGATTCATGGCAAATCCTTCTCGGCAGATCAGGGCAAGCCACAGTTCCAGCGTCCTCCCACTCGGGAGAACCCTGGCCTGTCAAGAGGTGCGGTCATCTTCCCGCGGGTCTTCAAACTCAAGCCTCCCAGCCCGCCCCGGAACCATAGAGTTCTCCGTGGCGTAACTAACCCGAAAGCCATAGAATCGTGGGGAAGGAGCGGCTCTCGCGGCTGTCTAAGACTTCCGGCCTCCAGCCTCCGTGGTTGGTTAATATGAGAGGTAGATTAAATAGGAAGAATACAGAATCTACAGTTACAACCATACTGACCTAAAAACCTTCCTTCTCTTTTTGTCCATTTCTGGTTTGAATAGGAAGGCCATGCTAACTTCATAAAATGGGCTGCCCATAATAGGTAGATCAGGGAAGTAGCTCTTCTTAACGTATTGGTATTTTGTAAAAAATTATTTCAGATTGAGAAGCATTAATGCAAGATAGCCTAGGGTTTCTAATGGAGCATAATTTCCCCCTTTCACCTAGTGTATGATGGTAGGGTAGGTCTATTTCTGAACACAATTTCCATTTTAGCCAGCATGCCTTGTGAGGAATATGTAATGAGGAACTGGGGATTGCTGGCTGACAGACCCCTGACACACTGTATGAACGCCGCCAAGAAGAGGCTCTGAATATACCCGAGGGATCGTTATGAGTCAAGAGCTTAGTAATGCATCTGTATTGTCCCTTTTGTAAAGGTAGAAGCGAACGAGTTCTGGTCGTAAAACAGTGAACATTCATTACCTAGTTGCACAATTCATTTCACCAAGCAAACCTAGTAGGTCCCAAGCCTGACCTGAAGAGGGTGTGCAATTCTAGAGCACTAAAAATCTCAAAAGGTCCAGTCCAATTAAAAAAAAAAAAAAAAAAAAAAAACTCGAATACAATCTGGCGCCGGGCGCTGTGGCTCACGCCTGCAATCCCAGCACTTTGGGAGGCCGAGACGGGCGGATCACGAGGTCAGGAGATCGAGACCATCCTAGCTAACACGGTGAAACCCCGCCTCTACTAAAAAATACAAAAAACTAGCCGGGCGAGGTGGCGGGCGCCTGTAGTCCCAGCTACTCGGGAGGCTGAGACAGGAGAATGGCGTAAACCCGGGAGGCGGAGCTTGCAGTGAGCTGAGATCCGGCCACTGCACTCCAG
>NW_016803631.1:787686-791585 GCF_001698545.2 Rhinopithecus bieti | reverse complement strand
CTTTAAATTTAATCTTTGGCTTTTTTTTTTTTTTAATATAGAAGTAGTAGGATTTTGTTAGATACCCAGAGTCAGGTTTGTACAGGCTTGCATTCTTATTGTCTCAATCTGCAGAACAGATATTTCTCTGCTTTATTTACTGAGAGGGCTGCTTTTCTTGGGTTTTGGCTTTCTGCAGAATTTTTTTTTTTGAGACAGGGTCTCACTCTGTTGCCTGGGCTGGAGTGCAGTGGTGTGATCTCAGCTCACTGCAACCTCCACCTCCCAGGTTCAAGTGATTCTCTCGTGCCTCAGCCTCCCGAGTAGCTGGGACCACAGGTGGGCACTACCACGCCCAGCTCATTTTTGTATTTTTTGGTAGAGATGGGGTTTCACCATGTTGACCAGGCTGGTCTCGAACTCCTGACCTCAAGTGATCTACCAGTCTTGGCCTCCCAAAGTGCTGGGATTACAGGCATGAGCCACCACACCTGGCCTATACAACGAATTTTAGATCTTACCTCTCACCCTGCTAGGAACAACAGATTCCTATTCCTCAAAGCCCATAATTCATGCTCTAGACTCCAGGGAGAACAGCAGGTATCACTATGGAATACTGTGGGTCTAGTGCTTTTCTTAATCCTCTAGAATGTGTTTGACATTTCTGTCCTACAAAGGATTCCCTGATTTTAATCAGCTTAGTTATGATTTTTTAAAGTTTTTAAAATATAATATTTAGAATTTTAAGGAAGATGTGCCATACTCAAAGTGGTTTCTTTTTCAGTTTAATATTGCTAAAACAGAAGAAAAAACCCTCAAATAACAATAATTGATGTACATTCAAAAACATCATCTGATTTTTTTATAAGTTTACATAAATTATCAAGAGTGATTTGCCATGGAAATTTCAGAAGTTATATGGAAAAATAAAATTTTACCCAAACTAGGCCAGGCACAGTGGCTGACACCTGTAAACCTAACACTTTGGGAGGCCAAGGTGGGAGGATCACTTGAGCCCAGGAGTTTGAGCCCAGCCTGCACAACATAGTGAAACCCTATTTCTACCAAAAATTTAAAAACTAGCCAGGAGTGGTGGCATGTGCCTGTAGCCCCAGCTACCAGGGAGGTTGAGGAGAGAGAATAGCTTGCACCCAGGAGGTTAAGGCTGCAGTGAGTTGTGATGGCACCACTGCAATCCCCTGAGTGACCCTGTTTTAAAAAAAAAAAAATTACTCAAACTATATTTGTGAATTTACTAAAACAGAATTATCTACCCAAACTGAAACTCTTTTTCTCATGTGAGCGGAAGTGATTTACAAAAGGGCAAAAAAGAAAGAGCTGGAAAATAAACAACGAACGTGGAATAACAGTAGTACTAACTAGGTATAAGGTACTCAGAACAAAGGAGATGCTAATTAAGGGGATTTTGTGTTTGAAATCCAGTGACTCTCAACTAAAAGAAGTCCAGTGGTACACATTAGAATCCCCTGAGGAGCTTTCAAAATATTATAATACCCCTGGAGAGTCTGAGTTAATTGAGCTGGGATGGAGTGCAGGCACTGACATGTCTTAAAAGGTACCCAGGTATTCTGACATGCTGGAATTGAAAACCACCAGTGCAGCCGGGTGCAGTGCGGTGGCTCACACCTGTAATCCCAGCACTTTGGGAGGCCGAGGCAGGCAGATCTCCTGAGGTTGGGGTTTCGAGACCAGCCTGACCAACATGGAGAATCCCCGTATCTACTGAAAAAAAAAAAAAAGAGAAAGAAAAGAAAAGAAAGGCCGGGCACAGTGGCTCATGCCTGTAATCCCAGCACTTTGGGAGGCTGAGGTGGGTGGATCACGAGGTCAGGAGATCGAGACCATCCTGGCTAGCACAGTGAAACCCGTCTCTACTAAAAATACAAAAAAAAATTAGCCAGGCCTGGTGGCAAGCGCCTGTAATCCCAGCAACTTGGGAGGCTGAGGCAGGAGAATCGCTTGAACCCAGGAGGTGGAGGATGTAGTGAGCTGAGATTTTGCCATTGTAGTCCAGCCTGGGTGACAAGAGTGAAACTTCATCTAAAAAAAAAAGAAAGAAAGAAAAAAGAAACAAAGAAAGAAAGAAAGAAAAGTAGATTAATAATGTAAGCTATATAGTCAGGCATGGTGGCTCATGCCTGTAATCCCAGCACTTTGGGAGGCCAAGGTGGGTGGATCACGTGATCAGGAGTTCAAGACCAGCCTGGTCAAGATGGTGAAACCCTGTCTCTACTAAAAATACAAAAAAAAAGTAGCCGGGTGCAGTGGTAAGTGCCTGTAATCCCAGCTACTCAGCAGACAGAGGCAGGAGAATCACTTGAATCCAGGAGGTGGAGGTTGCGGTGAGCCAAGATCGCGCCACTGCACTCCAGCCTGGCCGACAGAGCAAGACTCCATCTCAAAAAAAAAGAAAAAAAAAAAGAGTTAGAAGATGAGGGGAAAGTTGAAGCTAAGTGAATTAGCAATTAATTTCAAAAAGCAAAATTGTTCATATTGATATTTAAGTGAAAAAAGTGGCTTGTAAAATTTAATAGTAAGCATGGTACAAATATTTTGGAAAAATATAAACACATAGACACACTCAATAGAAATAAGTACATTATGCTGGGCACAGTGGCTCACACCTGTAATACCAGCACTTCAGGAGGCCAAGGAGGGCAGATCACCTGAGGTCAGGAGTTTGAGATTAGCTTAGCTAACGTGTTGAAGCCCCTATCTACTAAAAATACAAAATTAGCTGGGTGTAGTGGTGCACGCCTGTAGTCCCAGCTACTTAGGAGACTGAGGCAGGAGAATCACTTGAACCCGGGAGGTGGAGGATGTAGTGAGCTGAGATTTTGCCATTGTACTCCAGCCTGGGCAACAAGACTGAAACTTCATCCAAATTAAAAAAAAAAAAAAGAAAAAAAGAGAAGTAGATTAAAAATGTAAGCTATATAGCTGGGCGTGGTGGTTCATGCCTATAATCCCAGCACTTTGGGAGGCAGAGATGGGCAGAACATCTGAGGTCAGGAGTTCAAGACCAGCCTGGCCAACATAGCAAAACAGCAAAATTTCTACTACTAAAAATACAAAAATTAGCCAGGTATGGTGGCACACACCTGTAATCCCAGCTACTTGGAAGACTGAGGGCAGGAGAATCGCTTGAACCAGGGAGGTGGAGGTTGCAATGAGCCTAGATAGCACCATTGCACTCCAGCCTGGGTGACAGAGCAAGACTCCATCTGAAAAAAATAAAAAAAATAAAAATAAAAATAAAATAAAATACTGCTTATATCAGGCCATTCTTGTATTGCTATAAAGAAATACTTGGCCGGGCGTGGTGGCTCATGTCTGTAATCCCAGCACTTTGGGAGGCCAAGGCAGCTGGATCACTTAAGATCAGGAGTTTGAGACTAGCCTGGCCAACATGGTAAAACCCCATCTCTACCAAAAAATACAAAAATGAGCCGGGCGTGGCGGCATGTGCCTGTGATCTCAGCTACTTGAGAACTGAGACAGGAGAATCACTTGAAGCCAGGAGGCAGAAACAAAAAAAACAGGGCCGGATGCAGTCACTCACGCCTGTAATCCCAGCACTTTGGGAGGCCGAGGTGGGTCGTTACTGGAGGTCAGGAGTTCCAGACCAGCCTGACCAACATGGCGAAACCCCATCTCTACTAAAAATACAAAAATTAGCTAGGCATGGTGGTGCACGCTTGTAATCCCAGCTACTTGGGAGACTGAGGCAAGAGAATCTCTTGAACCCGGGGGCGGAGGTTGCAGTGAGCAGAGATCACGTCACTTCACTCCAGCCTGGGAGAAAGAGTGAATGAAACTCCATGAAAGAAATAAAGAAAGAAAGAGAGAGAGAGAGACAAGGAAGGAGGGAGGGAGGGAGGGAGGGAAAGGAAGGAAGG
>NW_016803631.1:744819-785337 GCF_001698545.2 Rhinopithecus bieti | reverse complement strand
TTTTTTTTTTTTTTTTTTTTTTGAGATACGGCCTCACTGTGTTGTCCAGGCTGGACTGCAGTGGCTTTTCACAGGCGCAATCAGGACACTGTAGCCTACAATGCCCAGGCTCCAGCAATCTTCCTGCCTCATCCTCCCAAGTGGCTGGACTACAGGCCTGCACCACCACATCCTTGAAAGAGGCTTTTACCAATGAAGGAAGAATGAGGCAAAGGTCAAGAATTGAATTATATTTCCAGTGACTCACACCTGTAAGCCTAGAACCTTGGGAGGCTGAGGTGGGTAGATCACTTGAACCCAGGAGTTTCAGACCAGCCTGAGCTACATGGCAAAACCCCATCTCTACTAAAAATACAAAAATTAGCCAGGTGTGGTGACCCACACCTGTGATCCCAGCTACTCAGGAGGCTGAGGTGGGAGGATTCCTTGAGCCCAGGAGGCGAAGTTTGCAGTGAGCTGAGATCACACTACTGCACTCCACTCCAGCCTGGGTGACAGTGTTACCAGAGGGTCCTTGTTCTTAGAGCTCCCCAAATGGTGGCAGGCCGCTTCCAAGGTGGCGGCAAGCCTCTTGTTCTCTGACCTGGGGTTCTTAGCCTCACGGAATCCAAGGAATGGAATCGTGGGCCATGCAGTGAGTGTTATAGCTCTATTCAGCTAGATTAGGATGAACCCTGGGCACTTAGCCTGAGCAGAACAATGGCAAGCCTTTAGCCTGATTGGGAGCAGCAATGGGCGCGGCCTAGCTGGATCAGAAGTACAGCAGACACCCTGCTGGATCCGGAGGGTTGGAAGTCAGCTGCGTGTCTGTGACGGCAGCAAACAGCAGTGGTGGATGGCGAGTGAAAGCTCAGCTCCAGTTGTAACAAACACGGACCAGAAGAGTGTGCAGTTGCAAGATTTAATAGAGTGAAAACAGAGCTCCCATAAAATGGGAGGGGACCCAAAGGGGGTTGCCACTCTGGGCTCACATGCCTGGGGTTTATATCCCAACCATTGTCCCTCCCCCTGTGCTCTCAGGTGATATATGATTTGACTATGTCTTTACCTCCTGCTTTAGCCTAATTTGTATTTTAGTGAGCCCTCTTTACTATCTAATTGGTAGGGTGTGAGCTGAGTTGCAAGCCCTGTGTTTAAAGGTGGATGCAGTCACCTTCTCAGTTAGGCTTAGGGATTCTTAGTCAGCCTAGGAAATCCAGCTAGTCCTGTCTCTCAACAGAGCAAGACTCAATCTCAAAAAAAAAAAAAAAAAGGAGCTAGGCATATTGGTGCACACTCACACTCCCAGCTACTCAGGAGGCTGAGGCTGGAGGATTGCTTGGGCTTAGGAGGTCGAGGCTGCAGTGAACTATGATCATGCCACTGCACTGCATGCAGCCTGGGCAACACAGTGAGACCCTGTCTCCAAAAATTAAAATAAAGAAGATTTCAGTCATGTGCTTTCTTTTTCTGTCTAATCTTGTCTTCATCTTTGTCAACTCTGCATCTCTGCCTGTTTCTTTTCCAGATGTTTTTATAAATTTCTTTCTCTGTCTGCCTCTGTCTTCAAGAGTTTCAATTTCTTTCTTTCCCTCAGTCACTGCTCTGGCTGTTTCACTGTCTCTCCCTCCTCCTATATTCTCCTTCTCTGCCTCTGACTTTCTGTTTTTCTATCTCTGAATCTTATTGAATTTTTTCCTTCTTTCACACTTCTAATTTTTGTGACTCATCTTTATATATAGAGTGGGGGTTGTGAGCAAAGTATTTGGAGTCAGAAAAGTCTTGAATTAGAACTCGGCTCTGCCACCTCCTGAGTATAACCTTGGGCACACTGTGCTATCCATGTAAGCCCCACTTTTTTTCTTACTGATAAGAACATAATCTGGCCGGGCGCGGTGGCTTACACCTGTAATCTCAGCATTTTGGGAGGCCGAGGTGGGTGGATCACGAGGTCAGGAGTTCGAGGCCAGACTGGCCAACATGGTGAAACCCCATCTCTACTAAAGAGGCAAAAAATTAGCCGGGCATGGTGGCACGTGCCTGTAGTCCCAGCTACTCGGGAGGCTGAGGCAGGAGAATCGCTTGAACCTGGGAGGCGAATGTTGCAGTGAGCCAAGATAGCACCACTGCACTCCAGCCTGAGCGACAGGTCTAGACTCCATCTCAAATATATATACAAAATAATCTATCTCAGAAGTTTGCCATGAGAGTTAAATAAAATGCATAAACGGGGACCTGGCACACCATAAGTGAATAAGTTCACACTATCCCCCAAGCAATCAATCACTAAACAAACAAGAGCTGTTGTTAATTATTTTATGTCTGCCTCCCTCCAAGACTTATTGTCTTCCTGGGGTACAGAATGCTAATTATTAGGGAGCCTAAAAGTATGAAAAAAAAAACCCACTTTGGTCTTTTCTTACCCTAACTCTCAATATAAGACCATCTCACCTGGGGTCACCAAAATGTATGTGGGGATTTCTCCCCAGCAGCAACCAATTCTGCAGCAGATTCTCCAGTGGGCACCAGTTTAGTGTTCTCTAATTGAGTTCAATTCTGACACTACCTATCTGGAAATAATATTTGATCTGGCAGGTCCAGAGCTCAGTCCCACAAGGCTGTCCCCACTTCAGATGCCTGTTGCAAGCACAGGTTATAGTCTGTGCTCTGACCAACTGGCTATAAATCTGGGTTCCCACAACCCCGTCTTTGGGTATAATTAATATGCTTGAGTGGCTCACAGAACTCAGAGAAACATGTTTTTGTTTTGTTTTTGAGACAGGGTTCATTCTGTTGCCTAGTCTGGAGTGGAGTGGTACAATCCTAGCTCACTGCAGCCCTGACCTTCTAGGCTCAAGAGATCCTCCCACCTCAGCTCCTGAGTACCTGGGACTGCAGGCATGTGCCACCTTGCCCAGCTAATTTTTTTTATTTTTTGTAGAGACGGAGTCTCACTATGTCGTCCAGACTGGGCTCAAACCCCTGGCCTCAAGTGATGCTCTCACCTCGGCCTGTCAAAATGTTGGGATTACAGGCATGCGCCACTGCACCTGATAAACACTTTACTTATGTTTACTGGTTTATTAATAAAGGATATAATAAAAGATACTGAAGCGCCAGATGAAGGGATACCTACAGCAAGGTTTGTGGGAAGGGGTGCAGAGCTTCCATGCCTGCTCTGGGCTCACCACCCTTCAGGAACTTCATTATGTTCAGCTATCCTGATGCTCTTCTAAACCCTGTCCTCTTGGGTTTTTATGGAGGTTTCACTGTGTAAGCGTAATTGACTGGATTATTGGCCATTAGTGACAATCTTAACCTTTAGCCTTCCATCCTCTCCTTGAAGACTGGAGGGTGGGGCTGAAAGCCCCAGTCCTCTAAGCAATCCTTGGTCTTTCTGATGACCAGCCCCACACTGAAGCTACCTATGGGCTGTCAGCTACCAGTCATCGTGTTGACATACAAAACACACGCTTATCACTCTGGAAATTCTGACTTTCCAGAGCTCTGTGCCAGGAAATATGAATGTGCATATATATCTTATTGTAAATCACAGTATACAGATGATGTAATGTTCTGATTGCTCCAGTGATGTTAATCGCTTTAATCTTGTTAAAGTAATCAGAACCAAAATGGTGTCATTTATGTTAAAAACAAAAGCAAAAATCCTGATGAAAAGAGCTGGGGAAGGTTGTGAATAGAAGGTCCTCATGCTCATATGCCTGATAACAAAAACTATCACAAAAGACTGCAAAAAACACAACCTTGAACACAGGCCATCACAATCTTACACAAAATATACTTCTGCAAGGACATCTGCCTAGCAATTGCCTGTCCAACCTCGGACTGGAATCACCCTTGTTATTGACTTGTGTAGCTGGGGATAATTGTTTCAAAATAATTATGTAATTCTCTTCATTTTTTCCTTTAAACATCTTTGCCTTCCTCTACCTCCCTGAATATGCCCATAATTTATTATGGCGTGCGTATTTCCTTTGCAATGCTCTATTCCCAGATGTGTATCTTTTCCTTTTAGAGAGCCTCTTTCCATTTGTTACTTAGGTTGACAACCTCAGAACAACCCCAAAAGGTTAGGTAACATGCCCAAGGTTGGCAGGGCACGGTGGCTCACGCCTGTAATCCCAGCACTTTGGGAGGCCGAGGCAGGCGGATCACGAGGTCAGGAGACTGAGACCATCCGGGCTAAAATGGTGAAACCCCATCTCTACTAAAAATGCAAAAAATTAGCAGGGTGCGGTGGTGGGCGCCTGTAGTCCCAGCTACTTGGGAGGCTGAGGCAGAAGAATGGTGTGAACCCGGGAGGCAGAGCTTGCAGTGAGGCAAGATCGCACCACTGCACTCCAGCCTGGTGACTAAGCAAGACTCCGTCTCCAAAAAAAGCACATGCCCAAGGCCACACATCTAGTAAATAAATGCCTAGATGCATATATTCTGGCTCCAGGGCCCATTCTCACTGTTTTCTACATTTTCTCACTCTCCTTATCCTTCCTTTTCTGTCCTTCTCCTCACCTTGCAGATACTTTTGACTTCTGGGGGAACTGCCAAAGTTTTATTTACGTCTTTGCCTTCTTTTAGCTCTTCACGTTTGAACAAGGGCACTGGCAGGCAGGAGTTAGGGATGAGTCTTAGGCCCTGTCAAGCTTACAGGAGGGGGAGCTGGAGAAGAGGCACCCTGGGGATAAGGAAGAATGAGTCAATCAGACTTTCAGAAACAGGACCAGCTGCTGGAATAAGGGTCTTGTCCCAAGGGCACCAGTCTTTTAGGATGAATAAATGGATTTACTGGAATGAAGACACAATATCCCCAACAACCATAATCTATGCCACATAGCTGCACAGGATCTTCCCTCAGGGTGTGGGTGGAGATCAAGAGTAGGCCCCTAAGGCTCCTTCCAGACAATTTCCCTCCCTTTCAACACAAGCCATGGGCTTCTACTTCTGCTGACAGTTCTCTCCTGGATCATTTCTGAAGCTGGGAATCTTCGCTGTCATCTGGGATGCTCTCACCTAGGACATTCTCTCCCCTTCCTGCTACAAGGCACTCCTGCAGTCCTACCTCTTCACAGACTGGCTTCTATCTGCAAGAAAGGGATCTGCATTTCTCACCAGTTAGGAAAACAGAAGGGCAGAGAAAAGGAAGGAGGAGCTGCCTGAGGGCAAAGCTGGGCTTGTCCCTAACCTAGGTCCACTCAAGGTAAAGCTCAGCACATAGGCTGACTGAAAATGGGGAAGAGATGAAGAAAGAGTTCAGCAAATCTGATTTATTTTAAATTTTCTTTTTGGCCGGGCGCGGTGGCTCAAGCCTGTAATCCCAGCACTTTGGGAGGCCGAGACGGGTGGATCACGAGGTCAAGAGATGGAGACCATCCTGGCTAACATGGTGAAACCCCGTCTCTACTAAAAAAAAAATACAAAAAACTAGCTGGGCGAGGTGGCGGGCGCCTGTAGTCCCAGCTACTCGGGAGGCTGAGGCAGGAGAATGACGTAAACGCGGGAGGCGGAGCTTGCAGTGAGCTGAGATCCGGCCACTGCACTCCAGCCTGGCGACAGAGCGAGACTCCGTCTCAAAAAAAAAAAATTTTTTTTCTTTTTTTCTCATTAAAAAAAATGATTAAATAGAGACAGGGTCTGGCTATCTTGCACAGGCTAGTCTCAAATTCCTGGGCTCAAGTGATTCTCCTGCCTCGGACTCTCAAAGTGTTGGGATTAGAGGCATGAGCCACTGCACACAGCCTTTTTCTAATTCTTATAAAAAAAACATGAAAAGAATGAACTATGCGACTGTTCAAGGGAATCCCAATCCCTTAAGAACCCCAGTTAATAGTTTGCTTCCTTCTCTCTTTAATTTTGTTTTTCTTTATTGGCCTTTTTGCTTCAGTATATTTTCTTTGAGATGGAGTCTTGCTCTCTTACCCAGGCTGGAGTGCAATGGCGCAATGCCAGCTTACTGCAACCTCTGCCTCCCAACCTCAAGCAATCCTCCTGCCTCAGCCTCCTGAGTAGCTGGGATTACAGGCAGGCACCCCTGCGCCCGGCTGATTTTTATATTTTTAGTAGAGATGGAGTTTTGACATGTTGGCCAGCCTTGTCTGGAACTCTTGACCTCAAGTGATTCATCCGCCTCAGCGGGATTACAAAGTGCTGGGATTACAGGCATGAGCCACTGTGCCTGGCTGAGAAATTGAGTTTTGAAAGACATTTGGAGAGAGGAAGGATAAAAGAGGAGAAATGGAGGAGAAAGGGAGGGAAGAAGGGAGGAGACGGATAGGAGTGCAACAGACTGACAGGAATAAGAGAATTTGGTAGGTATAGATAATTAAGAGACATTTAAAAAGTTGGTTGATGGGCTGGGCACAGTGGTTCACACCTATGGTCCCAACAACTCCAGAGTCTGGGGTGGGAGGGTCATTTGAGTCTGGGAGGTCAAGGCTGCAGTGAGCTATGATCATGCCCCTGCACTCCAGCCTAGTCAACAGAGCAAGATCCTGTCTCAAAAATGCATAAATAAATGAAAGTTGGCTGGGCGTGATGGTTCATGCCTATAATCCCAGCACTTTGGGTGGTTGAGGTGGAAGGATCATCTCTCTCTTTTCTTTTTTGAGATGGAGTCTCAGTCTGTTGCCCAGGCTGGAATGCAGTGGCCACATCTTGGCTCACTGCAACCTCTGCTTCCCTGGTTCAAGCGATTCTCCCACCTCTGCCTCCCTTGTAGTAGTAGCTGGTACTACAGATGCACACCACTGGGCCTGGCTAATTTTCATATTTTTAGTGGAGATGGGGTTTTGTCATGTTGGCAGGCTAGTCTTAAACTCCCAACCTCAGGTGATCCACCTGCCTCAGTCTCCCAAAGTACTGGGATTACAGGGATGAGCCACCATACCCAGCCTGGGAGGATCTCTTGAAGCCAGCCTAAGCAACATAGGGAAATCCTGTTTCTACAAAATAATAATAACAATAATAATAATAATAGGTGTGGTGGCATGCACCTGTAGTCCCAGTTACTCAAGAGGCTTACTTGAGCACTGGAGTTTGAGGCTGCAGTGAGCTATGATCGTGCCAGCAGAGTTTGAGGCTGCAGTGAGCTATGATCTTGCCAGATAGGGGGAGACCCTATCTCTAAAGAAAAAAAAGAGTGAGATACTGCTGAAAAGAATAAGATAGAGATTTTGAGAGAGATATTGAGTTAAATTGTGAGGTTTCTCTGTAGCTACTGTGTTAGCTCTTTCTGCAACATCTGTCAATTGTTGCTCCATTTCCTGGATCAATCCTTTAATGACTAAATCCTTTTTTTTTTTTTTTGAGATGGAGTCTTGCTCTGTCTCCAGGCTGGAGTGCAGTAGTGCAATCTCGGCTCATTGCAATCTCTGCCTCCCGGGTTCAAGAGATTCCCCTGCCTTAGCCTCCCGAGTAGCTGGGACTGCAGGCGTGCACCACCACACCTGACTAATTTTTTATATTTTAGTAGAGACCAGGTTTCACCATGTTGGCCAGGATGGTGTCAATTTCCTGACCTCATGATCTGCCCACCTCAGCCTCCCAAAGTGCTGGGAATTACAGGTGTGGCATCTTTTTAATGCCAAAACATTTAGGCATTGCCGGGCGCGGTGGCTCACGCCTGTAATCCCAGCACTTTGGGAGGCTGAGGCAGGCGGATCACCTGAGGTCAGGAGTTCAAGACTAGCCTGGTCAACATGGTAAAACCCCATCTCTACTAAAAATACAAAAATTAGCCAGGCATGGTGGCAGGCGCCTGTAGTCCCAGCTACTACAGAGGCTGAGGCAGAAGGATCACTTGAACCCAGGAGGTGAAGGTTGCAGTGAGCCTAGATCACGCCATTGCACTTCATCCTGGGCAACAAGAGTGAATCTTCTTTCTTTTTTAGGATACAGACCAACAGCTTTCATGTTTTGTTTCTAGATCTGATACATTAGTCTAAGACTTGTGCCCTCTGGGCCAGCTGACAGAGCAGCAGGAAGGATCAAGGGTCAGAGACTCCTCCCTGGTCCAGAGAAGTGTAGGCTAGCAAGCTGATAGTACTACCAAAGTGGGAAGCAAGAGACAACTGTGTTATAGTCATAATTGAGACCCCTTCCACCCTGCTTAGTCCCAGAATAGTGCTTGTTACCAGTAGGTGCTCAATAAATAGTCATCAATGAATGAATACATTTAAAAAACAAATAAACAGATGAATAAGTAAGACTTCAGTCATTTTGAGGGAGATGGTGGCAGCATTGGGTGGGCAGTACTATAGAAAAAACAAAATTAAATGTCAAGAAAAAGCATCAGCCACAGTGATAAAAGATACATATCAGACTCTGGCATTATGGCTAAACAAGCTGCAGCTCTGAAAGTTCAGGAGAGGCTGGGCACAGTGGCTCACGCCTGTAATTCCAATGCTTTGGGAGGCCAAGATGGGAGGATCACTTGAGGTCTGGAGTTTGAGACCAGCCTGACCAACATGCTGAAACCCTGTCTCTACTAAAATACTAAAATGGCTGGGTGTGGTGGTGGGTGCCTGTATGCCCCCCAGCTATTCGGGAGGCTGAGACAGGAGAATCACTTAAAAAAAAAAAAAAGGGAGATGACTGTATTTGAGAAATATGAAGAATAGAATGAGAAGGTCATATAAATCCAATAGAAATTCCAGGAGAACCCATTAGCAAGAATGGAAGAAAAACAATATGGCTTAGAAATGTTCATAATTAGAGAAATTCAAGTGTTTAGATTGAAGACATACAATGAGACATAAACAAGATAAATAAAAACAAATCTTACTTAGACACTTTCAGCTAAAAATATAGACTCTGGACAAAGCACACATCTTTTAAAAACAACTAGAGGCCGGGCACAGTGGCTCATGCCTATAATCTCAGCACTTTAGGAGGACATGGCAGGCGGATCACGAGATCAGTAGTTTGAGACCAGCCTGGCCAACGTGGTAAAACCCTGTCTCTACAAAACAATGCAAAAATACACACATACATATATATATACACACACACACACACACACACATAGCTGGGGCAAGGTGGCTTGCACCTATAATCTGAGCTATTCAAGAGGCTGAGACAGGAGAATTGCTTGAACCTAGGAGGCAGAGGTTACAGTGAGCAGAGATCGTGCCACTGCACTCCAGCCTGGGTGACAGAGCAAGACTCCATCTTAGAAAAATAAAATAAAAGTAACTAGAGAGTACAGAACAATTACCTGCAAGGGAATAGAAGTTTGGATGTTAGCAGACTTCTCAAATAAATGGCTTCTGTACTCACCTAACCCATTTTGCAAGAATGATAATGTAATAAAGACATTTTTAGACAAAGAAAGTTTGAAAATGTTTACAATTAGAAGAACTATTGTTGATTCTACATCAGAAAAAATAAAACTGTACCCAAAAGAAAGAGGATGAAAGAAGCAATGATGATCAAAGCACTTAATAAACATGTGGTTAAATCTAAATAAATATTTACGACAAAAATAATAATGACCGCTTTTAGGAAAATAAAAGCAAATTTAGGCTGGACATAGTGATTCATGCCTGTAATCCCAGCATTTTGGGGAGCCAAGGCAGGAGGATCACTTGCGCCCAGGGGTTCTAGATCAGCCTGGGCAACCTAGCAACACCCCGTCTCTACAACAATATTTTTTTAAAAAATTAACTGAGGTGGTAGTCCTTACCTGTAGTCCCAGCTACTGGGGAGGCTGAAGTGAGAAAATCATTCTAGCCCAGGAGGTCAAGGCTGCAGAGAGCCATGATGGCACCACTGCAGTCCAGCTTGGGTGACAGAGTGAATACCATCTCTAAACAAAGTATAAATAAAAATAATGTAACTTTAAATCTTGCATATAACTTACATACCATTTGAGAGGGGGAGAAAATAAAATGCAACCATTCTAACAGAAGGCTGGAAAAGTTAAAAACACACAAAGATTGTAAGAAATTAGATAGAAATAAGTAGTGATCCCCCCATTATCCATGCAGATACATTCCAGGATCCTCAGTTTCTTCCTATACAACCACATTGTGTAGGCCAGGTAGCTTATACAGCATGGATACACTGGACAAAGGGATGATTCACATCCTGGGTGGAGTAGTACAGCCAATTTAAAATTTGAGCATTAAAAAAAAAGGGCTGGGCGTGGTGGCTCACTCCTGTAATCCCAGGAGGCCAAGGCGGGTGGATCACTTGAGGTCAGAATTTCAAGACAGCCTGATCAACATGGTGAAACCCCATCTCTACTGAAAAAATACAAAATTAGCTGGTGTGGTTGCACACGCCTCTAATCCTACCTACTTGGGAGGCTGAGGCAGGAGAATCGCTTGAATCCAGGAGGTGGATATTGCAGTGAGCTGATATCACGCCATTGCTTTCTAGCCTGGGCAACAAGAGTGAAACTCCGTCTCAAAAAAAAAAAAAAAAAGAAAGAAAGAAAAGAAAACTTACACATTTTTTATTTATGGAAGTTTCCATTTAATATTTTGGATGACAGCCGACTAAAACCACAAAAGCAAAACTGTGGATAAGGTGGGATTACTGTGTTCTTATCCTATTAACATAAATGGATTATTCCATATGAAAATTCTCAGATTGGATCACTATTTTAAAGATACACTTCTAAAACTTCATTTTCATTTTTTTGAGGTAGGGTCTTGCTCTCTTGCTCTGTTGCCCAGACTGCAGTAGATTGGTGCAATTAGGGCTCACTGCAGCCTCCAACTCCCAGGCCCAAGTGATCCTTCCACCTCAGCCTCCCAAGTACCTCAGACCACAGGCGAGTGTTACCACACCTAGAGGAATTTTACACCTAAAACTTTGAACAACGCAAGCGTAAAAGTAAAAATGTGATTGCATCAGAAAGCACAGGAGCCACCTTGAAGGGTAGTCAAAGGTAGGAAGTTTGAGTATAAAAAAAGAATAATGACTATTTTCAGCAATAGTTACACTATGCTCTAAGCATACTTTTATTGAATGAACAAATGAATGAATGAAGGGTGGGACATCAGGGTGTGTCTGGGCGGTGCAGGGGCAGGAGGAGGTCTGATTGTATAAAAACTGCATTTAAATACAGGGTCTTCTGCATGAGAACACACTAAGGAAACTGCATTTGCAGAGAGAGACACACCACGCAGGACTGAAAATGGTTAGTCTAAGGGGATTCATGACAGGTAAGCATGGGGAGGCGGGGAGGGTAGCCAGAATGTGGGGCTTTAAGTGCCCAAAGAGGATTTGAAAAATCAAAGGAGCAATATTAAAGGATGCCAACCACTTAGCCCATTCACATTAGAGGGACATGATATAGAGGGTTGCAAGTAGGGGACAGAAGAAACCTCAGAAAGACTGCTCACCTCATGAAAATCAGGGAGTGAATGTGAGACTCCTTACTTACTGAGTGTGGTTGTCTGTTCTGCAGGGCTCCCAGGCTTTCCCCATCTGTGTTAGCCAGACCTTTGGAAATCCTTAATTAGAATGTAAACGCCATCATAGCAACTATTTTTGTGTACTTCATTCATTGCAGAATCCACAGACTTATGTAAGTGTCCATTTGTAGGGGCCAGGCAATAAAAATTTGCTGAGTAAATGTGGTTCTGCTAGTGGCAATTCTGCCTTATGATCTCTATAGCCTTGATGAGGGAAAGCACTGTAGACCAGTTGAATCGTTTGCTTCTTTGTTTCTTTAATATGCTAGTTTAAGCTGCAGACTCTCAATGCCCATCCCAGGAAAGAGGGCCAGGGTATATAGACTGTGTGTACAAGAGTCAGTAAGACCTGATTCATTCCCAGCTATGCTTCTCCTCTACCTGGCCAAACTTTTAGATCTCATGTCTCTTCATCTTTAAGAGGTTGATAATAATTGTCCATTACCCCGTGTGTTTGTCGAGGATCACATGAATCATGTACATGAAGCACTTGAATGTCTGACAGTATCCTAATGCTGCTACTGAATGTTACTGCATCATTTCTTCACTCTTAGGATTGTACTGAAGAACAGATACTTAGTTAAGTTTAATTTCTTTTCAATTAAATGCCAAGCCTTAGGCCATCCCTTGTTATTGCTCTTCAAACTTTTTGGTCTCAGAACCTCTTTATATTCTTAAAAATTGTTTAGGACTCCAAAGAACTTTTGTTTCTGTAGGATATATATACCTAGATATTTACCATATTCAAAGTGAAAACTGAAAGATTAAAATATATTTATTCGTTCCTTTCAAAATAAAATGATAAATGCATTACATGTTAACTATATTTTACACACACACACACACAAATTGTGAGACCAATGGCACTGTTTTACATTTTAGTACTTTAGGGCTTAATGGAAGATGACAATTCTCTTCTGCTTTTGCAGTCCCTTTTCTGATGCATTACTTTGTTGAAGTGTAAGAAGAAAATCTGACCTTATACAGATATGATGCTAGGAAAAGGAGTATTCTTATAGCCTTTGAAATAATTGTGGATATTCTTTGAAACTACAACACAAACTCAACAAGTAGCAGTTTCTTAAAGATGAGTTGCAATGTGAAATTTGTTTTCTTTTTTTGAGGCAGAGTCTCATTCTGTTGCCCAGGCTGGAGTGCAGTGGCATGATCTCAGATCACTGCAACCTCTGCCTCCCAGGTTCAAGCGATTCTTCTGCCTCAGCCTCCCTAGTAGCTGGGACTACAGGTGTGTGCCACCACGCCCAGCTAATTTTCATATTCTTAGTAGAGACAGGGTTTTACCATGTTGGTCAGGCTGGTCTCAAACTCCTGACCTCAAGTAATTCACCCTCCTCGGCTTTCCAAAGTGCTGGGATTACAGGCATGAACCACCATGCCCGGCCTGCAATGTGAAATTTGAAATCATATGAATGAACTTTTCAAACTCTGTCACATTAAAATCCATTGGCCTACATTGAACTTTGAGTGGATCTTTTACCCATGCATGATTTTGTAACATTACATACTGGTCATTTGCAAAATATTGGTTTATGAATTAAGAAGCTCTTCTAAATTTATTCCCCTACATATTTGTTATAGGATAAGAGTGAAAAAGTAAAATAACATGCAAGATGTCACCACTGAGGGAGGCTAGCTGAAGTGTGTGCAGCACCTTCACCATATATATTATTTTGCTCTTGTGAATCTGAAATTAGTTCAAAATTAAAAGTAAACAAAACAAAACCAATAAATAATATGGTAACTTTTGCTTTCAATATTCATATACATTCCAAATAACTTCTACAAATTTAAGACCTGTTATATGTAACCAGATATTTACCATATGTGTGGCTTTTCCTTTATTCTTGAAGTTCCAATTTTCCCTCTTAGGAAGAACTTTCTTGAACACTCCATAGAACAGGGCTACCGGCCACAGATTCTCATAGTTCTGAGAATGTCTTCTTTTCACCTTCTTTCCTGAAAGATATTTTCCCTGGATATGGAATCTGAGTTGATTGGGAGTGATGGCAAGTGGTGTAAAAAAGAATCTAAGTGGACAGTGGAACAAAACCTTTGAAGTGCTAAAAGAAAAGAACTGTCTTTGTTTCTGACGAGAAATCTGTGATCATTTGATCTCTATCTTTTTGTGTATAGATTGCACTTCAACAATCTCATCGAAGAAATATCCCTCTACTTTGAGTCACAAAGATATTGACACATGATTTCTTTTGTTATTTCTAAAGTTTCGTTTTTGACAAGTACAGCTAGAGTATTTCTCTATGGTATAAAATATGAATCATTTTCCAGCTGAGGTAGAGCAACTGGGGGTTAACCTCACTTGCCAGAGGTAATATAGCAAGCTCAGGCTCCTTGAAAGCATTGCTATCCTGCGAATGAATTCCTCATCAGCATTCCCTATCTCATAGGCCTTCCATCTCAGATTTCAGACACCATGATGAACAGAATGGCCCCAGGGAATCCCCAGCCAGACCCTTTCATCAACAGGAAAGATCCCAACATGAAGGTGATACAACCGCAGGATCCAGCTAGTCCCAGTGAGTATCATCCTTCTTTCTCCTCTTTCCCTCTCTACTGCCCCCTTCTTATGCAGCCCTGTAATTGCATTTTGCATTTGTTTTAAGGCAGCTGTTGATTGTTGCTAAAAATCTATTCAAAAAGTCTTCCCATTATAAAAGGAGAAATACATTTCAAATCAAATGGGCCTTTGGCCCATGGTTGATTCAAATTATGAGAGATAAGCTAAGAATATAATATGTAGAGCAAGTGAGAATGTTTTTCTAGGAGAAAACATCTGAAGCATAGAGAGATAGAAATTGAGAAATCTCCTTTTCCAAGGCAGGTATATTGCGGCCCAATATAGTGGGAAAATTAAAATTTTAAGAAAAGTTCATTATTCAGAGTAGTGTATACATGTATAAAAAGATTTATTTACATAAGGTGGATCTTAGTGAATTGCTCTGAAACATGTATTTGTTATTTGATATTTTACCCTGGAGGTTTTCCAAACATTGTTTGTATACAATGCTTACCTTTAAAAATATGTAAAACTGTATACAAATCAGTGGTTTTTCTATACACTAATAATATACAATCAGAAAAGAAAATTATGAAAATAACTCCATTTACAATAGCATCAAAAATAATTAAGTACTAAGAAATAAACTTAACCAAGGATGTGAAAGACTTGTCCATTGAAAACTATAAAATGTTGCTGAAATAAATTAAAGATACATGTGGCTGGGCGCGGTGGCTCAAGCCTGTAATCCCAGCACTTTGGGAGGCCGAGACGGGCAGATCACGAGGTCAGGAGATCGAGACCATCCTGGCTAACATGGTGAAACCCCGTCTCTACTAAAAAATATAAAAAACTAGCCGGGCGAGGTGCCAGGCGCCTGTAGTCCCAGCTACTCGGGAGGCTGAGGCAGGAGAATGGCATAAACCCGAGAGGCAGAGCTTGCAGTAAGCTGAGATCCTGCCACTGCACTCCAGCCTGGGTGACAGAGGGAGACTCCGTCTCAAAAAAAAAAAAATAAATTAAAGATACAAATGGAAAGACACTCCACGTGCATAAATGGGAAGGCTTAATATTATTATTATTACTATTATTATTATTATTATCATTATTGAGATGGAGTCTTGCTTTGTCACCCAGGCTGGAGTGCAACGTTGTGATCTTGGCTCATTGCAAACTCCGCCTCCCAGGTTCAAGTGATTCTTCTGCCTCAGCCTCCCAAGTAGCTGGGACTACAGGCATGCACCACCATGCCTGGCTAATTTTTTTTTTTTTTGTATTTTTAGTAGAGATGAGGTTTCACCACATTGGCCAGGCTGGTCTCAAACTCCTGACCTTTGGGGTTTTGTTTGTTTGTTTGTTTTTGAGATGGAGTTTCGCTCTTGTTGCCCAGGCTGGAGTGCAATGGTGCGATCTCAGCTCACTGCAACCTCTCTCTCCCGGGTTCAAGCGATTCTCCTGCCTCAGCCTCCTGAGTAGCTGGGATTACAGGCATGTGGCACCACGCCTGGCTAATTTTTTCTATTTTTAGTAGAGATGGGGTTTCACCATGTTAGTCAGGATGGTCTCGATCTCCCGACCTCAGGTGATCCACCCGCCTTGGCCTCTCAAAGTACTGGGATTATAGGCATGAGCCACCGCACCCGGCTAACTCCTGACCTTGTGATCCGCCTGCCTCTGCTTCCCAAAGTGCTGGGATTACAGGCATGAGCCACCAAGCCTGGCTGGCTTATTATTATTATTATTATTATTTTTTTTTTTTTTTTTTTTGAGACAGAGTCTCACTCTGTCGCCCAGGCTGGAGTGGAATGGCACGATCTCGGATCACTGCAACCTACGCTTCCTAGAATCAAGTGATTCTCCTGCCTCAGCCTCCCAAATAGCTGGGATTGCAGGCATGCGTGACCACACCCGGCTAATTTTTGTATTTTTAGTAGAGAGGGAGTTTCACCATGTTGATCAGGCTGGATGGTCTTGAACTCATGACCTTGGGTGATCCATGAGCCTCAGCCTTCTAAAGTGCTGGGATTACAGGTGTGAGCCACCAGTGCCCGGTCAGGCTTAATATTATTAGTATGTCAATACTACCTAGGCAATTTACAGATTTAATGCAATCCCTATAAAAATCCCAATGGTGCTTTTTGCAGAAACTAAAATGTCTATCCAAAATTTATATAAAGTCTCAAGGAATCCCAAATAGCCAAAATAATGTTGAAAAAGATGAACAGATGGACAAAGCTGGAGGCCTCATATTATGTAATCTCAACATTTATTACAAATTACAGTAATCAAAGAGTGTGATGCTGGCATAAAGACAGATATATAGACCAATAGAAGAGAACAAAGTCCAGGAATACATCTTTGCACATATATAGTCAACAAGGGTGCTAAGGCCAATCAGTTGGGATAGGACAGTCTCTGAAACAAATGGTGCTGGGAAAACTGAATATCCATATACAAAAGAATGATGCTGGATCCTTATCTTACCACACGCAAAAATTAAAATGGATCAAGTCCTAAACACAAAAGCTAAAACTGCAAAGCTCTGAGAAAAAGCATAGGGGAAAAGCTTTATGACATTTGATTTAGCAATGGCTTCTTGGATATGACACCAAAAGCACAGGCAACAAAATATAAATAGATAAATTAGACTACATTAAAAATAAAAACTTGTATGATTAAAGGACACAATCGAAAGGGTGAAATGGGGCCGGGCATGGTGGCTTATGCCTGTAATCCCAGCACTTTGGGAGGCCGAGATGCGTGGACCACCTGAGGTCAGGAGTTCTAAATCAGCCTGGCCAACATGGTGAAACCCCATCTCTACTAAAAATACAAAAAGTAGCCAGGCGTGGTGGCAGTCGCCTGTAGTCCCAGCTAGTTGGGAGGCTGAGGTGAGAGAATCGCTTGAACTTGGGAGACGGAGACTGCAGCAGAGATCATGCCACTGCACTCCAGCTTGGGTGACAGAGAGAGACTCTGTCTCAAAAAAGAAAAAAAAAAGTAAAATGGCAAACTATGGAGTGGGAGAAAATATTTGCAAAGCATTTATCATTTATCTAATAAGGGGTTAATAGCTATAATACATACAAAACTAGAACTCAACAACAATAAAAAAAAATCCAATTAAAAATGGGCAAAAACCTGAGGTCAGGAGTTCAAGATCAGCCTGACAACATGGAGAAACCCCGTCTCTACTAAAAATACAAAATTAGTCAGGTGTGGTGGTGCATGTCTGTAATCCCAGCTACTCGGGAGGCTGAGGCAGGAGAATCACTTGAACCCAGGAGGTGGAGGTTGCTGTGAGCCAAGATCGCACCATTGAACTACAGCCTGTGCAACGAGAGCAAAACTCCGTCTCAAAAAAAAAAAAAAAAAAAAAAAAAAGGCAAAAACTTGAATAGATCTTTCTCCTAAGAAAATATACAAATGGACAAATCCAGGAAAGATGCTCAGCAACATTAATTATTAGGGGAAAGAAAATCAAAACCACACCCATTAGGATGACAACTATCAAAGAAACAGAAAATAACAAGTATCAGTGGGGACAGGGAGAAATTAGAATGCTTGCAGGAATGTAAAATGGTGCTGCCACTGTGAAAAACAGGATGATGGTACCTCAAAAATTAAAAATAGACTTACCATATGATACAGCAATTTCCCTTAGAGGTATATACCCAAAAGAATCGAAAGCAAGGTCTATGCTGGGCATGGTGGTTCACACCTATAATCCCAACACTTGGGGAGGCCAAAGCAGGAGTTTGAGACCAGGCTGGGCAACATAGTGAGACTCCATCTCTCAAAAGAATTATCCAAGCATGGTGGTGCACATCTGTAGTCCTAGCTACTGTGGAGGATGAGGTGGGAGGATTGCTTGAGCCCAGGAGTTTGAGGTTACAGTGAGCTATGATCATGTCACTACACTCCAGCCCAGACAACAGAGAGAGACCTCATCTCAAAAAAAGAAGAAAGAAGGGAGAAGAAGGAAGGGGAGAAGGAGGAGGGGGAGGTGGCGGCAGGGTCTTAAGGAGATATCTACACACCCATGTTCATAGAAGCATTATTCACAATAACAGCTAAGAGGTGGAAGCAATCCAAATATCCATTGATGGATGAATGGATATTTCATTCATATGTGGTATATGCATACAGTGGAATATTATTCATCTTAAAAAGGAAGAAAACCCTGCTATGCCGCAACATGGATAAACCTTGAGGTCATTATGCTAGGTGAAATAAGCCAGTCGCAAAAAGTATTATTCCACTTATAAGGCACTTACAGTAGACAAATTCACAGAGACAGAAAGTAGAATGCTGGTTGTGAGTGACTGGGGGGAGAGGGGAATGAGAGTTGTTTAATGAGTATAGAGTTTCAGTTGTGCAGAATGAAAAGAGTTCTGGAGATTACATACACAAAAATGTAAATGTACTTAACACTACTGAACTGTATGCTAGCAAATGGTTAAGATGGTAGATTTAAGTATAATTATGTATACTCAAGTATATGTAAATATGTACACTTAAGTAATACATAATAAATATACTTATGTAGATTTAAGTATATTTATTAGGTAGATTTAAGTAAAGTTAAGATAGTTAACTATTTTGCCACATTAAAACATATATATATATAAATATATACAACTGCCTACTCTTCCAAACTATGAGTACGTAAATATTTCATCAGTCTCCCACTGATTGTTTAAAATTCTTCTATAAGTATTCTGGGTTCCATGGTATTAAATATATTAAAATGAAAGATATTACATTCCTCTCAAATTCTGTACCAATTTATATTCCTACTAACAATAAATAAGGGCATACATGCCCCACTTTACTAATAAGTCTTGATTTATAACTAAACATTTTTGCCAATATTTTGGGAAAAAAATAACTCATTATTGAATTAATTTACATATTATAAATGACTAGTGAAGAACATTTTTCACCATTTACAAAATAATTTATACTCTCTCCTCTAGATATTACTTTTCATGCCCTTGATTCAATGTTATGATGGAATTTGTTTTCTTATTTTGTTCAAATTCCTCATAAAATAGAAATATTTTCTTTTCTCATTCATATATGTTGCAATATTTTCTCTACTCAGATGCATTTTATTTTGTTAAAAGAATTTTATTTTATTTCAATATAAACTTCAAAAATCAGCTTTTGAACCCATCTGTAACTGCTTTTGAATGTTGTGAATTAAAATTTTTAATTTTTGGCTGGGCATGGTGGCTCACGCCTGTAATCCCAGTACTTTGGGAGGCCGAGGCGGGCGGATCATGAGGTCAGGACATCGAGACCATCCTGGCTAACACAGTGAAACCACGTCTCTACTAAAAATACAAAAAAAAGCTGGACATGGTGGCGGGCGCCTGTAGTCCCAACTACTGGGGAGGCTGAGGCAGGAGAATGGCTTGAACCCAGGAGGCGGAGCTTGCGTAAGCTGAGATGGTGCCACTGCACTCTCCAGCCTGGGCGACAGAGCGAGACTCCGTCTCAAAAAAAAATAATAAATAAATAAAGTTAATTTTCTTGTACATTAATGGTCACTTTTTCTGTTTCTACTGACTGGAAATGTCATCTTTCCATCTACGTTCATTTTGTTTGTTTGTTTTGTTTTGTCTTGTTTTTTAGACGGAGTCTCGCTCTGTCGCCCAGGCTGGAGTGCAGTGGCACAATCTCGGCTCACTGCAAGCTCCCGCCTCCCAGGTTCACGTCCATTATCCCGCTCAGCCTCCGAGTAGCCGGGACTTACAGCACCCGCCACCACGTCCTGGCTTAATTTTTTGTGTTTTAGGTAGGAGACGGGGTTTCCACGTGTTAGCCAGGATGGTCACGATCTCCCTGAACCTCTGTGATCGCGACCACTTGGCTCCAAAGTGTTGGTGATTACAAGGCATTGAGCCACCCACGCCCAGCCTATGGCTAATGTTTTTATATTTCTATTCTCTTTATTCTAGTGCTTAAATTCGCTTTTTTTTTTTTTTTTTTTTTTGAGATGAGTTTTGCCTCTCTTGTTGCCCAGGCTGGAGTGCAATGGCACGATCTCACCTCACCACAACCTCCACCTCCCAGGTTCAAGCAATTCTCCTGCCTCAGCCTCCCAAGCAGCTGGGATTATAGGGGTGTGCCACCATGCCCAGCTAATTTTTGTATTTTCAGTAGAGACGGGGTTTCTCCGTGTTGGTCAGACTCTCTCGAACTCCCGACCTCAGGGGATCCGCCCACCTCAGCCTCCCAAAGTGCTGGGATTACAGGCGTGAGCCACTGTGCCCCACCGCTAAATTTGCTTTTTTGGCACCAATACCAAAGTGCTTCACATGTTACCTATTTAGGGGATGTTTTGTTAGAAGGCATTCTAGCCCATTTGGCTTCCTTAAAAATAAAACAAAACAACTTTGCATTGCTCTGGGAGAGAAGAACATAAAAATTCTGATTATTATTACTTATTTTTGGCCTGAAGCACTGTGATGCCTTGTGCTATCCCAGCATGCTGTTTCATACTCATCCTATCATCTACTATTGAACTTAGCATGGCAGCATGCAGTGGGTGCTGAATAGATGTTTACTGAAAGAGGCCAGGCATAGTGGTTCACACCTGTAATCCCAGCACTTTGGGAGGCCAAGGTGGGAGGATCACTTGAACCCAGTTCAAGACCAGCCTAGGAAATATAGTGAGATCCCATCTTGTAAAATATATATATTTACTGCAAGGTATGAAAAGCTCTTTCCAGAAGCATTCAGGGCAGCAGCCTCCAACCTTTCTGGCACCAGGGACTGGTTCTATGGAAGACGGTTTTTCCATGGACTGGTTGGGGGGGTGGTTTTGAGATGATCCAAGGGCATTACATTTATTGTGCATTTTATTTCTATTTTTATTACATTGTAACATATAATGAAATAATTATACAACTCACTATAATATAGAATCAGTGGGAGACCTGAGCTTGTTTTCCTGTAACCAGATGCTCCCATCTGTGAGTGATGGGAGACAGTGACAGATCACCAGGCATTAGATTCTCATAATGAGCACGCAACTTAGATCCCTCACCTGTGCAGTTCACAATAGGATTCATGCTCCTGTGAGAATCTAACGCCACGGGCTGATCTGACAGGAGGCGGAACTCTGGCAGTAATGTGAGCTATGGGGAGCAACTGTAAATACGGATGAATCTTCGCTGACTCGTTTGCCGCTCACCTTCTGCTGTGCAGCCCGGTTCCTAACCTGCCATGGACCCACACCGGTTTGTGGCCCAGGGATTAGGGACCCCAGATTTAGGAGATGTGGAAGAATATGTTACATATCAAACAGAATTGTTATTCCTTACACCTCACACAGTACATGGCTAAGAATTTGCAGAAAATCCCCAGCAGAATGGTAATGTGGAAATACAGGCTGCAGGAACATGGTGAGAATTGAGAGAACAGAAGGAAGTTCAGAAAACTGATACGTTTGAAGACCAAATGTATGTACAAATTAGTCATTGCTGTTTCATACAATTTCAGTGGTTTAAAAAAATAAGCATTTGTTGTTGTTTATAAATCTACAAGCCAGGCCAGACGCAGTGGTTCACGCCTGTAATCTTAGCACTTTGGGAGGCCGAGGCGGGCAGATCGTGGGGTTAAGAGATCGAGACCATCCTGGCCAACTTGATGAAACCCCATCTCTACTAAAAATACAAAAATTAGCTGGGCATGGTGGTGCGTGCCTGTAGTCACAGCTACTTGGGAGGCTGATGTAAGAGTATCTCTTAAACCCGAGGCAGAGATTGCAGTGAGCCAAGATCGTGCTACTGCACTCCAGAGCAGTGGCGACAGCGAGACTCAGTCTCAAAAAAAAAAAAAAAAAAAAAAAAAAAAATCTACAAGCCAGCTGTCCAGTTCTGATGTTGGCTGTCATCTCTGGCATCTTAAGTGCTGACTAGCTGTAAACTCGTTTAAAGTAGCCTATGTTGCAGATTATGAGCTCTTTTTGCTATAGTCTCTCATCCTCTAGCAGGCTAGTCCAGGCTTGGAACGAGAGAGAGTAGGTGGGGGGGTGGGGGAGGCATGAGAGCGAGCACAGAAGCATGCATGGCCTCTTGAGGCTGGGGCATCATCACTTCAGAGTGTCGCTCTCTGGCTCAATATAAGAAGGCGTGGTTGGGTCAGGCACGGTGCCTCACACCTGTAATCCCAGCACTTTGGGAGGCCGAGGTGGGTGGATCACTTGAGGACAGGAGTTCGAGACCAGTGTGGCCAATATGGTGAAACCCCGTCTCTAATAAAAAATTAGCCGGCATGGTGGCGAGTGCCGGTAGTCTTAGCTACTTGGGAGGCTGAGGCAGGAGAAGTGCTTGAACCTGTGAAGTGGGGGTTACAGTGAGCTGAAATTGAGCCATTGCACTCTAGCCTGGGCGTTCCGGTGAGACTCTGTCTCAAACATTTAAAAAAAAAAGTGTGGTTGGAAATAAATGAAATAAATGTAGGACAAAGAGAAAAGGAAGAGGAAAATAAGGTATCATTGTACATAATCTATGAAGGGACTCAGTAAAATAAAGCTATTCTTTTTTATTTTATAAATTTGAAAACTGAGACTCTCCACATAAACAGACATTTATGTTTTGCCCAATTTTCTCCTTTCTTTTTTTTTCTTTTTGTGGAGAATGGGGGTCTCACTATGTTGTCCAGGCTGGTCTTGACTCCCGAGGTCAAGCTATCCTCCTGCCTCCGCCTCCCTAAATGCTGAAATTACTGTTGTCAGCAACAGTGCCCAACCCAAATTTTCTAATAATAATGGACATATGTGTTCCCTGAGACTGTAGCAGTTTGGATAGTCCAGTTGCTGAAGTGTGTCTATTTCCAAACTCTATTTATTTATTTATTTATTTTTCTGAGATGGAGTCTTGCTCTGTCGCCCAGGCTGGAGTGCAGTAGCACGATCTCAACTCACTGCAACCTCTGCTTCCCAAGTTCAAGTGATTCCCCTGCCTCAGCCTACCGAGTAGCTGGGATTACAGGAGCGTACCACCATGCCCAGCTTATTTTTGTATCTTTATTTTTATTTATTTATTTATTTTTTGAGACGGAGTCTTGCTCTGTCGCCCAGGCTGGAGTGCAGTGGTGTGATCTCGGCTCACTGCAAGCTCCACCTCCCGGGTTCACACCATTCTCCTGCCTCAGCCTCCCGAGTAGCTGGGACTATAGGCGCCCGCCACCATGCCCGGCTAATTTTTTGTATTTTTAGTAGAGACGGGGTTTTACCATGTTAGCCAGGATGGTCTCGATGTCCTGACCTCATGATTCGCCCGCCTTGGCCTCCCAAAGTGCTGGGATTACAGACGTAAACCACCGTGCTCAGCAGAAAAAAATGCTTTTTAATTAGCCAGGAGTGATGATAGTGCCTGTAGTCCTAGCTACTCAGGAGGAGGAGGCCAGAGGATTGCAGGAGCTCAAGAATTCAAGGTTGCAATGAATTATGATCATGCCACAGCACTCCAGCCTGGGCAATAGAGCAAGATCCTGTCTCTAAAAAAAGAGAGACAGAGAGAAAGAAAGAAAAATCCTATTTGCCAGATGAGATGGGCTGGATTTCTGAACAAATAAATGAAGAGAGGAAACCCATTTAGACCAGTGGGTTATATTCAGGTGCAAAGACATGGGGTTTATTCCTAGTTTTTTCTATTTCATAATTAAAAAAAAATGTTTGGCTAGCTCTTCCACAGAATATTCCTAGTTTCTAGAATGACGAACGTGTGAGAAAGATGAGAAGACAGAAGCTACTATCCTCTGTCCTGAGGTTAGGTAGGGTAGAAAGACTGAGTACCAGAGAATAAAAGTAAAACAGAAAACTTTTCAGTGCAGGCAGGCAAACTAAAACTCAGGGGAGCCAGTTTCCAGAGTGAACAGACTGAGTACACAGAAAATTGAAGAGGTAACTCATGTCCTATCAGAGACAAAATCTCAGAAAGCAGAGAATAGAGCACTGTTAAACAGGGCTCAGCCATTCAGAATCAAGACCTGGGATCTGCATTTTCTGGATCTTAAGTCTGGTTGGAGGAAAGGCATGGGAGATTCACCATAGTGATTTGTTTTTTGGTTTTTGTTGTTTTGGTGGGGGGAGAGATTGGTAATGTAAATGTAACCACCCCTTCTTTATCTCTGCCCTGAAGCAATATGGAGAAGGCATCAAGAACGTACTTCATTCTCCCACCAACAATATGAAGAGCTAGAAGCTCTGTTTAGCCAGACCATGTTCCCAGATAGAAATCTTCAGGAGAAACTAGCTTTGAAACTCAACCTGCCGGAGTCAACAGTAAAGGTCTGATCCGCTGTGGTGTGCTTGGTACCCCCATCCAAGCCACATTCACCTATCCACCCTGGAAATTCCACACCCTCCACCCCTGCCCCACAATTGTATTTCATTGAGTACTTACTGAAACGGTATCAAACTGGGGACAGACTGGCCTCACTCATGCAATTTGAAAAACGAGAAAAAATGAGGTTCAGAGGCAAAGTGACTGGGCCACAGAGATAAGAAATGGTGTTGCTAGAATTAAAACTCCAGAAATCAGATTTTTAACATTTGTACTATAGAGTTCAAATAGGGGAAAGGTGCTCATCCAGACAGACTCCTCGCTTAGAGTCTTTTTAAGCAAAGCCCTGCAATCTGTTTATTCATAATGCTACCAGCAGGCAAGTAATACTCCCTCTAACCTCTGAGCCTGCTAAAGCCCATGATGTTTCTTTCTTCAATTTTTTTTTTTTTTTTTTTTTTTTTTTTTTTTTTTTTTTTTAGAGATGGGGTCTCACTATGTTGCCCAGGCTGGTCTCAAACTCCTGAGCTCAAGTGATCCCCTCGCCTCAGACTCTCAAAGTGCGGGGATTACAGATGTGAGCCACCGTGACTAGCCATACATTTTTTTTTTTTTGAGACAGAGTCTCTCTCTGTCACCCAGGCTGGAGTGCAGTGGCGCGATCTCCACTCACTGCAAGCTCCGCCTCCCGGGTTCACGTCATTCTCCTGCCTCAGCCTCCGTGTAGCTAGGACTATAGGCGCCCGCCACTGTGCCTGGCTAATTTTGTATTTTAGTAGAGGCGGGGTTCACCGTGTTAGCCAGGATGGTCTCGATCTCCTGACCTCATGATCTGCCCGTCTCGGCCTCCCAAAGTGCTGGGATTACAGGCGTGAGCCAGTGCGCCCAGCCGGCCATACATTTTTATTGGAGTATTCCTTATAGTAGAGGCCTCCTGAAATAATCCTTAAAAATCCTTCAGTTCAAATTATTCACCTCTCCCTAGATTCTAGATCCCTGAACTAGCCTCTCTTCTCTAGAGTTCAGGACCCTGTCTCTGAACCCCCATCACAAACCCTGAAACACACCCACTCTCTTCCTTTCTGGGGTCCCAGACCTGATCTTCCTCATCCCTCCTATTGACTCCAGTCATGCCCATCTCTGCTCTTGCAGAGCCCAGTGTCATGGTGGATTTGAGAGGACATTAAGATTATAACCTGGCTGTTTTCACTCAGGAGAAGCCTCAAATGCCTTCTCCAAGAACAGCCCACAATCTCCCCTCTTCCCCCACTCCCAGGTTTGGTTTAGAAACCGGCGATTCAAATTGAAGAAGCAGCAGAAGCAGCAGCAGCAGCAATCAGCAAAGCAACGAAACCAGATCCCTTCATCCAAGAAGAACATGCCCACCTCCCCAGAACATCCCTCAATCCTTATGCTTTTCTCCTGTGGTCTCAGATTTCTACAGCTCCCTTCCACCTCAGCCCTTGGACCCTTCCAATCAGGCATGGAACTCTACCTTCACTGAGAGTTCCACAAGTGACTTCCAAATGCAAGATACTCAGTGGGAGAGGCTGGTGGCCTCAGTTCCTGCTTTGTACTCTGATGCCTATGACATATTCCAAATCATAGAACTGTACGATCTTCCTGATGAGAATGAGATATCCAGCTCTTCTTTCCACTGTCTGTATCAGTATCTCTCACCCACAAAGTACCAGGTAGGAGGACAGGGTTCCTCTCTCAGCACCTTTGCTGGTCCAGCTGTAGGCCTATCTCCCGCACAAACCTGGCCCAGTATGACAAGCCAAGGCTGTGAAGCCTACAGTCTAACAGATAGCCTGGAATTCCAGAAAACCTCCAATATGGTAGACTTGGGACTAGAGTACTAATAAATATGGACCATTTAGAAAGGAGGTCTTCTTGCCTCTTGTACATGACTTTTTTTTCCTTTGTCTCATTTTAACCCAAACATCTGGGTCTGTGCCTCTGATTTCCATGGGAATGTTGCAAAAAGAGTTTTCCAAGTAGACCTGGGCACTACGTAATCAGCCCCACAATTCTCCCTGAGAAGCCTGCCTAGTCCCTTACACGGCCAATGAGACTCCAAAATTCCCTTCCCAAAACTATCCTGGAGTTTCTAAAAGTAGGACAGTGGTTTGGGGGGTTTTCCACTTCATTTTTATGAAAGTAGGTCTCACTCTGTCACCCAGGCTGGAATATAGTGGTACAATCACAGCTCACCAAAGCCTTGACCTCCTGGGCTTAGGTGATCCTCCCACCTCAGCCTCCTGAGTAGCGAGGACTATAGGTGCCCGCCACCACACCTGGCTAATTTTTGTTTTTGAGACAGAGTTTCGCACTGTCACCCAGGGTGGAGTACAGTGGCGGGATATTGGCTCACTGCAACCTCCACCTCCCAGGATTCAAGTGATTCTCCTGCCTCAGTCTCCTGAGTAGCTGGGATTACAGGCATGTGCCACCATGCCTGGCTAAATTTCATATTTTTAGTAGAGATGGGGTTTCACCATGTTGCCCAGGCTGGTCTCGAACTCCTGACCTCCAGTGATCCGCCTGCCTTGACCTCTCAAAGTGCTGGGATTACAAAACTTTGAGCCACTGAGCCTGGCCAATTTTTGTATTTTTTGTAGAGATGAGGTTTTGCCACGTTGCCCAGGCTGGTCTTGACTTCCTGGACTTAACACTGTCCACCTGCCTCAGCCTCCCAAAGTGCTAGGAATACAGGAGTGCACCATTGCACCCAGCTGGGTTATCCAATTTAAAAACTTTTTTTTTTTTTCAAGGAAACCAAAGAAAACATCATCCACTTTCTCTCTGTATGTTCCGATTTTAGTACATGTGTTGCGGAAGTGAGCACACTATCATCCACTTTTAATGAGAGGAAGTCATAAACTTACATTTTGTTTCCAATTTTTAGGGTTTTTGTTGTTGCTGTTGTTGTTTTTTGAGACAGCACTCTGTCACCGAAGCTGGAGTGCAGTGGCACCATCTTGGCTCACTGCAGCCTCTGCCTCCTGGACTCAAACAATCCTCCCACCTCAGCCTTCTGAGTAGCTGAGACTACAGACACACATCACTATGCCTGACTAATTTTTGTATTTTTAGCAGAGACGGGGCCTCGCCATGTTGCCCAGGCTGAGTTTGGGGTTTTTTTTTTTTAAGGGGACTGTCAGTCCTAATTTGAGGGGAAATTACTATTACCACTAGTTTTAATATATAGTACAATGAATATATATATAAACAATGGTCCAGACATAATAAAAGGTGTAAAAACTGGCACAGGAAGAAATAAAAACAGTTTTGAAGGTGAGATGGTAAACTTGCAAATCTAACAAAATAGTCAAACTTTTAGAATGGGCCGGGCTCGGTGGCTCATGCCTGTAATCCCAGTACTTTGGGAGGCCGATGCAGGTGGATCACCTGAGGTCAGGAGTTCGAGACCAGCCTCGCCAACATGGTGAAACCCCGTCTCTATTAAAAATACAAAAATTAGCTGGGTGCGGTGGTGGGCGCCTGTAATCCCAGCTACTGGGGAGGCTGAGGCAGGAGAATCGCTTGAACCTGGGAGGCAGAGGTTGCAGTGAGCCGAGAACGCGCCATCACACTCCCGCCTGGGGGACAAAAGTGAGACTTTGTCTCAAAAAAAAAAGCAGGGCGTGGTGGCTCATGCCTGTAATCCTAGCACTTTGGGAGGCCAAGGCAGGTGGATCACGAGGTCAGGAGTTTGAGACCATCCTGGCCAACATGGTGAAACCGTGTCTCTACTAAAAACAAGCAAAAAAAAAAATAGCTGGGCGTGGTTCAGGCGCCTATAATCCCAGCTACTCGGGAAGCTGAGGCAAGAGAATCACTTGAACCCAGGAGGCAGAGTTTGCATTGAGCCAATATCGTGCCATTGCACTCCATCCTGGGCAACAGAGTGAGACTCAGTCTCAAAAAAAAACCAAAACTTTTAGAATGACATTTTAGCACATTTTCCAGCCACATGATCAACCTACAAAATTAGTATCGTTTCTGAACACTGGTAATAAAGAAACCTAAGGGCCAGGCGTGGTGGTTCACACATGTAATCCCAGCACTTTGGGAGGCCAAGGTGGGCGGATCACAAGGTCAGGAGATCGAGACCAGCCTGACCAACATATTGAAACCCCGTCTCTACTAAAAATTTTTTAAAAATTAAAAAAAAAAATTAACTGGGGGTGGTGGCACATGCCTGTAATCCCAGCTACTCGGGAGACTGAGGAAGGATAATTGCTTGAACCAGGGAGGTGGAGGTTGCAGTGAGCTGAGATCGCACAACTGCACTCCAGCCTGGGCAACAGAGCAAGACTCCATCTCAAAAAATAAAAAAATAAAAATAAATAAACATAAGGTAAGTACTGCTCAATGAAAAATGTACAAGTACCTAGGAATTCATGAAGAAAATACCTCTGTGGAGAAAACTTCAGAACTTAAAAAAGAACACAGAAAATGTTTTGAATACACCAGGCATGGTGGCTCACGCCTGTAATGCTAGCACTTTTGGAGGCCAAGGTGAGCAGATCACGAGATCAAGAGATCGAAACCATCCTGGCCAACATGGTGAAATCCTGCCTCTACTAAAAATACAAAAAAAAAAAAAAAAAAAAAATTAGCTGGGCGTGATGGCACACATCTGTAGTCCCAGCTACTTGGGAGACTGAAGCAGGAGAATCACAAGGATTGAAATTATGCAGTGTGTTCTCCAAACATGATGGAATGAATTTAGAAATCAATAGTGGAAGAAAATTTGGGAAATTCACAAATATGTGGGTATTAAACAGCACATTCCTAAATAACCAATGGTTAAAGAGGAAATCACAGTCTGAGCAACATGACAAAACCCTGTCTCTACAAAAAATAAAAAATTAGCTGGGCATGGCGGCCAGAGCCCATGGTCCCAGCTACTCGGGAGGCTGAGGTAAGAGGATCCCTTGAGCCACAGAGGTCGAGGCTGCAGTGAGCCGTGACTGTGCCACTGCACTCCAGCTTGAGCAACACAGTGATACTGTCTCAATAGATAAATAAATAGAAGAAATCATAAGTAAAATTGGAAAACACTTGTAACTGAAAAAAACAAAAGCACAACAAACCAAAACATGGGATAAAGCTAAATCAATGCTTAGAAGGAAATTTATAGCTTCAAATGCTTACTTTTTTTTTTTTTTGAGACGGAGTCTCGCTCTGTCGCCCAGGCTGGAGTGCAGTGGCCAGATCTCAGCTCACTGCAAGCTCCGCCTCCCGGGTTTACGCCATTCTCCTGCCTCAGCCTCCCGAGTAGCTGGGACTACAGGCGCCCGCCACCTCGCCCGGCTAGTTTTTTGTATTTTTTAGTAGAGGCGGGGTTTCACCGTGTTAGCCAGGATGGTCTCGATCTCCTGACCTTGTGATCCGCCCATCTCGGCCTCCCAAAGTGCTGGGATTACAGGCTTGAGCCACCGCGCCCGGCCTTTATTTTTTTTTTTAAAAAGGTCTCAGATCAATAGTTTTACACAGGAAGGAAGTGGCATAGTTTTATTAATATCTGTCAAATTAAACTTTAAGGCAAAACTTTTTTATTGAGATGGAGTCTTGTTCTGTCACCCAGACTGTGCAATCTCAGCTCACTGCAACCTCCAACTCCCGGGTTCAAACAATTCTCCTGCCTTAGCCTCCCAAGTAGCTGGGACTACAGGTGTACGCCACCACGCCTGGCTAATTTTTGTATTTTTAGTAGAGACGGGGTTTTGCCATGTTGCCCAGGCTGGCCTCAAACACCTGAGCTCAAGTTATCCTCCCGCCTCAGCCTCCCAAAGGGCTGAGACTATAGGTGTGAGCCACCTCACCCGGCCAAAAGAGTTTTTTTAGAAATAAAGTATATTAGACAACAACAAAAGGAACAATTAACCTGAAACATATAATAACTCTGAACTTGTATATACTTAACAACATATACCCAAAATATATGAGACAAATTTTAACAAAAATTAAAATTCTTAAGAAAACTTCACCAATACATAGTTAAAATGTGGTATATTCATACAACACTCTCAATAATTGATAATAGCAGTCCAAAGAAACAGAAAGAAGGAAAGTCTAGAGCAGAAATAAATAAAATGGAGAATAGAAAAGCAATACAGAAAAAATTTATGAAATCAAAAGCTGGTTCTTTGAAAAGGTCAACAAAATGGCAAACGTTTAGCTAGATTGACACCCCCTCAAAAGACTCAAATTATTAGAATCAGAAACAAAAAGTCAAGATTTTATCACCAAACTTATAGAAATAAAAATTATTAGAAAGAAATACTATGAACAATTGAATGCCAACAAATTAGATAAATAAAATGGACAAATTCCTAGGAAGACACAGAATACCAAATCTGACTCCAGAAGAAATAGATGTTGTGAATAGAGCTTGCTACGGTATGAATGTGTCCCCCACAGCTCATGTGTTGGAGACTTAATCCCCAAAGCAGCAGCGTTGAGAGGTGGAACCTTTAAAGGTTATTAGGCAGAGCCCCCATGAATGGATTAATGCCATTATTGTGGGAGTGGGTTAGTTATCTCAGAAGTGGGTTCCCGATAAAAAGGATGGGTTCAGTCCTCTTCCCCAAAATCTTTATCCTCACCCCCACCTCTCTCTCTCTTCTGTCTCTCTCTCTCTGTCTCTCTAACCTCCTCCTCTCCCTTCCTTCTGCCATGGGAGGATGAAACATGAAGGCCCTGGCCAGATGTGGCCTCTCCGTCTTCCATCTGAGACTGGAAGACTTCCCACCTTCAGAACTGTACAAAATAAATCTGTCTTCTTCGTCAATTACCCAGTCTCAGGTATTCTGTTATAACAACATAAAAGCGGACTAAGACAGAGTTATAATAAGCACGGAGATTGAGTTAACAGTTGAAAACTTCCCACAAAGAAAAGCCCAGTTCCAGATGGCTTCACTGCTAAATTCTACCAAAATGTTTAAAGAAGAATTGACACTAATCCTTCACAAACTTTTCCAAAAAACAAAAGAGGAGGGAACTCATTTTATGAGATCGATATTGTCCGGATACCAAAGCCGAACAAAGATGCCATAAGGGAAGTACGGACTATAGTGAGTATCCCCTATCGGAAATGCTCGGAACCAGAAGCGTTTCGGATTTGGAGTGTTTTGCATTTGGAATATTTGCACGTACATAATGAGATATCTTGGGGATGGGACACCAGCCTACACACAACTCATTTATGTTTCATATACACCTTATATACATAGCCTGAAGGTAATTGTACAATATTTTAAGTAACTGTGTGCACGAAACAAAGTTTTGACTGCGTTTTGACTAAGACCCATCGCATGAGGCCAAGTGTGGAATTTTCCTCTTATGGTGTCACATCAGTGCTCAAAGAGTTTTGGATTTTGAAGCGTTTTGGAACTCAGATTTTCAGATTGGGGATACTCAACTTGTAATATCTCTTCTGAATATAGATGCAAAATTCCTCACTAAGGTCCTTTTGTAGTTCATCAACGTGATGACTGGGCATTCATGTGAATGTGTGAGTGCCACCTTCGAACCTTGTTTCAATGTTGGCACATTATGCATCTGACTTGAAAAAACAAATTCTCAATAAAATACTAACAAACTAAATTTAGCAACATGTAAAAAGGATAGATACCATGACCAAGTAGGGTTTATTCAGGAATGGAAGATTGATTCAACATAAAAAAATTCGTCAATGTAATACACGATATTAATAGAACAAAGGACAAAAACCACATGATCATCTTGCTGGGCACAGAAAAAGCATTTGATGAAGATTCACACTCTTTCTTGATTCACTCAACAAACTAGAACAATCAAACTCCTCACCTTCAACTTGATAAAGGTCATCTGCAAAGATCCACAGGCAACATCGTACTTATTGGTGCAAGACTGAATGCTTGTCCCCTAAGATCAGGAACAAGTGAAGTGTGGCCACTCTCACCGCTCTTGTTAAACACGGTGCTGGAACTTCTAGGCAGGGAAAAACAGCAAGAAAGGAAGTAACAGGCATCCAAATTGCAAAGAAAGAAGTTAAAATATTTCTGTTAACAGATGGCATGATCTTGAAAATCCTTAGGAATCCACAAGAAAACTATTAGAACTAATAAACCAGTTCAGCAAAGTTTCAAGATTCAAGATCAGTGTAGAAAGTTTTTACAATTTTTAAACTGCTATTTGCTCATTCCAAATAAGTTTATCTCCGTGGACATATATGTATGGAAGAATCCAGGGGAAAGGTTAATTCGATGGCTGTTAATCACAGCCAAATTTAGCACATCTGCTCTTAGTCAAAATACATTCAAATACATTCAAATAACAGCTGGCATTGTTGAGCACTTGGTATGTGGTACATATCATTCATGTGCCTTATGTGTACTGACAGTTACATGTGGTCAAACCAAGTATCATTGCCATTCCACAATGGAGAAAACTGAAATAGAAAATTGTTAAGTAAATTGGTCAAAATCACATACCTAATCCCAGCACTTTGGGAGGCTGAGGCGGGAGGATCATGAGGTCAGGAGTTCAAGACAGGCCTGACCAACATGGTGAAACCCGGTCTCTACTAAAAATACAAAAATTAGCCAGGCATGGTGGCATGTGTCTGTAATCCCAGAATCTCAGGAGGCTGAGGCAGGAGAATCACTTGAACCCGGGACGTGGAGGTTGCAGTGAGCCAAGATCATGCCACTGCACTCTAGCCTGAGTGACAGAGCGAGACTCCATCTCAAAAAAAAAAAAAAGAAAAAAGAAAAAAAGAAAAAAAAAAACCACCAAAGCCAGGATTCTATATGCTTTTTTCCCCCACAAGATCCTGAATGAGTTTGTCTGAAGGTGATAAGATAAAGAACACTAGACTGAGAGTTAAACAAGCTCTCTGGGGCTTTCCTCTGGCTCTTCCACTAACAAGATGTGTGACCTTGGATGAGCAATTTCCCTTTTCTGAATCTCTGTCTCCTCATCTGTAAAAAGAGAGAGTTGGACTAAATGACAGCTAAAGCCTCCTACAACCTCTAATTCTCTCCCACTGGATTTACTCTACACCTGGTTTCTGAATTACAAACTCTCCCTTTTCCAGCCACCTAGGAAAGACGAGGACCAGGGGAGGACAGACACTTACTTGTCATGATAAGAGATAGGAGAAACTGAAGCAGGACAGCATGTCACTTACACAAGTTGCTGCTTCAGCCAGTGATGGGTTTAGGTGAGGAGCATGGTTATAATTAGAGCAGCAGCCAGTCCTGAATGCTCTGCCAGCCTCCTCCAGCACAGCTGGGCCTGCCGATTGCACATGTAGGAATCTGAGAGGCTGCTCTTGAAAATGATCCTTCTTAAAAGGATTTTCTTTCTTCCTCTAGGGAAGGAAAACCTATTGATATAAAACTTCACTTCCCATTCCGTTTCCCCTGCTAAATGCCACTCCCGGAGAGACTGAGTGTTGATAAATACAGGGGAAGGAAAAAGTCGTAAGCTGAGCCTGGTCACATTGCCCCTTGTGATATCGTTTTATTTTTAACTCTCAACACTTGGACTACTTCTGTTGAAGTTTTCTCTCCTTTCCCTGCCTTCCCAACAGAACTGTGTCCTCTACTGCAGCTGATGCAACCCGGCCACCTCCCAGCAATCCGCTTAGTTGCAATCAAGGGTTCAGGTGCAAGCAGATGCTGACTCAGCCCGTTCCATTAAGGTAAGCATTCAAACAGGAGCAGGTGCACCATGACGAGGATATTCAGAGGTGAATATGCAGATGAAGCTGAGCCGCATATCACTTTTGTGTCCTGTGGAAGAGGATTGTTAAGCAAATTAGTTATGTAAAGATGTGGGGGAAAGGCAGGCACTGAGAATGAGATCCAGCCGTGTGTAAATTTCTGTTTCCAATTCAAGAGCAGGTAGGGCACTTGCTTTCTGACAGCTTAGGTTCTTTCTTCTATAATCAACCAGAGTAGTTATGATATCTGTAAAGTTACAGCATGGTGATGGGTGGAGGGATCTGGGGGAGTGGAGGAGGTGGTGAGGAAACAAGTAGAAGGCCTAGAACCCGGGATTTCTATTTCCTTTTCTTTCTTTTTTGAGACAGTCTTACTCTGTCGCCCAGGCTGGAGTGCAGTGGCACCATCTTGGCTCACTGCAGCCCCTACCTCCCAGGTTCAAGCGATTCTCCTGCCTCAACCTTCCGAGTAGCTGAGACTACAGGCACACACCACATCTGGCCAATTTTTGTATTTTTTTAGTAGAGACGGGGTTTCACCTCAACCGCCAGGCTGGTCTTGAACTCCCAGCCTCAAGTGATCTGCCCCCACAGTCTCCAAAATTGCTGGGATTACAGGTGTGAGCCACTGTGCCTGGCCCAGAATTTCTATTATTTATTTATTTATTTAATTCATTGTTATTATTATTTTTTTGAGACAGAGTCTTACTCTGTCGCCCAGGCTGGAGCACAGTGGTGCCGTCTCAGCTCACTGCAATCTCCACCTTCTAAGTTCAAGAGATCCTCTGCTTCAGCCTCCTGAGTAGCTGGGACTACAGGCCTGTGCCACCATGCTTGGCTAATTTTTGTATTTTTAGTAGAGACGGGGTTTCGCCTATCTCTACAGGTTTTCGCCTGTTGGCCAGGCTGGTCTCGAACTCTTGGCCTCAAGTGATCCACCCCCTTTGGCCTCCCATAGTGTTGAGAATACAAGCAAGAGCAGCTGCGCTTGGTCAGAATTTCTCTTTTCTAAAGTCTTAATGTTGTGATCTTTTCTCCAGTCAACACTTGCTGTGTTTAATTGCAAGTCATTCTCATGTAGCTTAAAATTTCATCTGCTGTGTCATACTACCGGTTAACAAGCACAACTGTATTTTCTGTATGTACTATTGAAACTCTGCAGAGTTTAAAACCTTTTATTCTCCAACAATATTCTCTAAGTGTGGCCCTCTTCTCCCCAGCTCTCTTGAGTCCAAAATGCATCCATGAAATATAAGTGAAATATTTTTCAAGTTGAAACACTTATACAGGCTTATGCACCAAAACCAAAGATTGTTATAAGCTTGAACAATTTTGCATATTCAGAGGGATAAAAGTAGAATAACTAATGATACTTGAGGTATCAAAAGTTATACGTATAGACAGATAGTTTCTCGCTTCTAGAATAACTGTATAGTGTTGCATGCACTAAAAATTGGCAAGGTAAGGGAACAGTGTTTATTTTCTTGTTTTTCACTGGTTCAAAGTTCAGCTAAGGACATCCTGGGAAGTGGCCTATGCAGGAAAAGGGATTCTGTACACTCTGACCTTTGATGTGTACAGGCTAAAGCCACCAATGCCAAGTAAAAGGAGACCAAAAGTAACTATTCAGATACCTTAACTCCTGGTTCCTTCCTGCCTGTCTCTGTAACCTCCATATGTACCCCAAAACTCTGTTATAGGTGTCTGGGTTATAATTATGTCTGTTTCCTGGGCACAAACAAATTCACTGTGTATAATCACCTAACTTCATTTAATTTTTCCAGGGCTTCCACAGCAGCAAGGTCTCCAAGGTGTATGCTGGGGCGCTGTCCTGGTGAAACTAGGGTGTGCTGGCTCACAAGTAACCAAGCAGACAGGTTGAGTCCCAGATACCCCTAGACAATCCAGTTACTTTAGCACTTTCTTGACCAAGACAATGGTAATTTAATAGAATAGTACTGATAAATTTATAGAATAGCACCAGATATGAGAATTAACTAGCTAATTCAATAACTAATAAGTATAAAGGTAGAGAGATTTCTAGTATAGCTGGAGAAATCAGATTGTGAAGTGGAATGGATCTGGAAAAGGGTGGCTATGTTTTAGGATAAAGTGAAGGTCCTGGAATTGCAGCGTCGAAGCCAAGGATTATGGAACCCAATGTGGGAATTATCCTCAGCAAATTGATTGTGATAAAATCTCAAGAAGGCAAAGAGATTACTTTAATAATTAACTTCGTAAATTTTCTTTCCCTACAATTAAATATTTCCATAGCAGAGAAACAGGTCAACAATGCATAATTAAAGTAATTAATTGGCTGGTTAATAGGTTAAGAGTTAAAAATATCTTTGACCTTTAACTTTTAACCTTGTCACTTTCCCTGAAGTTAAAGCTCAGAAATAAATCATTATTGCCAGGGCCAGCCACATGAGGAGGCAGAATAGTTTAGTCACTGACATCATGTGAGGGGTGCTGAGAAGGCCCCTTGCCTAAAAATATCTCCCTGACATCAACCCTGTTTGCCTACTAACTTTAAAATTATAGAAAAGAATGTTAAAACTATTATCTGTTAATCCCATTCTCTTTTGCTTGAGTCAGTGATTTAAATACACCTGCTATATGTGTTAGCATGACTTTGTTGGCCAGCAACACTTGGTCATCACCTCCTCCTTCTTCCAGGCTTCGTCCTACTCTGCCCTTGGTACCATCTAAGCTGCCAACATGCCTTGGCTGTCACCACTCAGGTAGCTTTGTGTGGTGCTGTGATTTCTACAGACTCTCATAATAAAACTTCAAAGCACAATAGAAAAAAGGCACGTGACTAGAACCAGACACTCTGGGAGCACAGACAAGACATTTCACTTCTCAGAGCCTCAGTATCTCTTCTAGGAAATAAGGAGGTTAAAACAGACCCTTTCCTTTCAAAATGAGGTCCTTAGAACATCAGCTTCAACTGGAGTTTGTTGCAAGGGAAAAGTCTCAGGCCTCACCCTGGCCCCACTGGATCAGAATCTGCATTTTAAAAAGGTTGCCTAGGTGATTCCTTTGCATGTTGAAGTTTGAGAAGTGATGGAATAGCAGATTTCTTATTATCTGCCTGATCCAGAGTTCGGATTCTATGACTGCCAAGTGTTTAAAAGAAAAAGTACTTTAATCGCCTGCAAACAATCTGGCAGAGCTCAGAGTATCTATTATAAATCCAGCCCACTGAGATCTTTTCTTCAATGAGGCCTACATTAACCTAAGTCGAAATGATTTCCTTTTTACCTTAAAAAAAAAGCAGCCCAATTAGCATACATCTGACATCCCTCTACTTTCTTCCTAAATTTGTTTCAAATTACTCTCACAGCTTTTAAAATGCTGCCTTTTTAATGGTTCAGTTTAATTCAATTCAATCCTATTCAATGTTCGTTGACTGAATGCCGGGGGCAGTGTTGGCTCTACTTACCCTTCAGTCCCTAGAAGCCCATTTGGTGGGCCCTAAAGAGGTATTATCACCCTCTGTTGATATTCCGGTCAGACCTCCTTCCACTGCCTGCACACACCTCGCTGGCAACAACACTTGTGCCCATCACTGGAACCTCTCTCACCATTCTCACCATCACAGCAACTTTGCCAGGTTCTGCCAACTGCCACAGTCAATCACAAGACAGAAGGCAAGTCTCAAGGACCACGCTTTCCTTTTTTCTTAATGAGCAGAATAACCCAGATGAGCAATAAAAATTACAAATTTTGGCCTAGGAAACAAAGATGCCTTCAAGTTGTCTTTATGGTATCTACAAAGTTTCAGTCCTAAAGCAGTACTATTTGAATTCCTAAGTGCTTAAGGAATGGCTCATGGTGATTAAAGGGGGCCGAAAGTGGGGGGAAGTGTGGAGGTTTACATTCTTAAAAGAGTGGGGAAATAATTTTTTAAATATAGAATTTTAATATCATCAAACTGACAGTGGAATATAAGATACATTGAAGTGAGGGGGACTGAAAATGGAAAGGCCAGACAAGGGCTACAGGAGGACAATGGGAACACAGGAAGGCCTGGAGGAGGGAGTTGACCGTGAGAATGACCTTCCTCATAGAGTGACTTACCTATTACACACTCCTTATTTCATCTCATTTGATGCTTGTGCAACTCTATGAGTTATTATAGGCCCTATTTTTTTTTTTTTTTTTTAACGACAGAATTTCACTCTGTTGCCCAGGCTGGAGTGCAGTGGCATGATCTTGGCTCACTGCAACCTCTGCCTCCAGGGTTCAAGCGATTCTTGTGCCTCAGCCTCCTGAGCAGCTGGGATTACAGGTGCCTGACACCACACCCGGCCACTCTTTTGTAGTTTTAGTAGAGATGGGGTTTCTCCATGTTGGCTAGGCTGGTGTCGAACTCCTGACCTCAAGTGATCCACCAGCCTCAGCCTCCCAAAGTGCTGGGATTACAGATGTGAGCCACCGTGCCCTGCCTATACCTGCCTATAAGCCCTATTTTTGAATTAATAAATTAGCTTTAGGGAGATTAACTTGTCAAAAATCAGCTTATTCATGGGAGTGCTCATTGATTTACTTTATATTGGGGGTGTCAGGTAAGGATTCTCTGTGGAGGTAACATGTAAGCAGAAAACTAAGTGGCAAGAAGGAGTCCACAGTGCAAATACAGAACGAGAGGAGAATTCTCCTGGTAGAAAGAGCAGATGCACAGGGCCTGTGCTGGAATAAGTGACAAGACCAGAGCAAAGTGCATAAGGGCGGGAGGTCAGGTAAAGGAGCAAGCAGGGGAGAGCTCATGCATGGCCTCATGGGCCAAGAGAAGGATTTCAGAGTTTATTTCCTTGTGAAGGGAATCCACTGGAAATTTTAAGTGGGGGAGTAATAACCTAGTTTTGTAAATTGTTAAAAATTACACTTCCTGCTTTTAAATATGGCCAATCCATTCTCCCCAAAATAGGAGCTTTAAAATTCCCCTGTCTTAGCAGTGAACATAATATGATTTAGATTTAAATACTCCAAAGATTCACACAGAACTAAATTTTACTAGATGTGCTAGATGTAGTTTAAATGGAATATGAGTTGGTGGAAGGACCTGGTGTGTGAATTGAGACATGGTGAAAATGGAAGGAGTAAGACTGATTATAAACCCATTGCACTATACCGGGTAAGCAAGGATGATGCCTGGCATTGGGCAGTGGTGGAGATGGAAAGAAGTGGGTAGAATTTGCCCACTCCTTTTCCAGATCTTTCATCAAGGCCATCCCACCTAACTGGCAATCCTTCCACCTTGGTCTCCCACAGTGCTGGGATTACAGGCATGAGCCACTGAACTGGGCCCAATTTACTCCTTTCTGCGTGGTCCACACAGCACCACAATCTGCATCAAATCGAGTTGCTGCCCCCTTGCCAGGTGCTAAATGCTTCCCTATTTCTTTAAAAAAACAAGCTATGCCTGAGGCTCACACACCTGGTCCTTCCACCAGCCTATGTTTCATTTAAACTACATCCAACACATTCCGTATAGATCTTCGGACTATTTAAGTCTAACCTTTATTAGTTTGACTGCTATCTCCTACAGGGGAACTTTAACACTCATATTTTGGAGAAAATGTGTCGACCATATTTTTTTTTTTTTTTTTTGAGACGGAGTCTCGCTGTGTCGCCCAAGCTGGGGTGCAGTGGCCGGATCTCAGCTCACTGCAATCTCCGCCTCCCGGGTTCACGCCATTCTCCTGCCTCAGCCTCCCGAGTAGCTGGGACTACAGGCGCCCGCCACCTCGCCCGGCTAGTTTTTTGTACTTTTTTTTTTAGTAGAGACGGGGTTTCACCGTGTTAGCCAGGATGGTCTCGATCTCCTGCCCTTGTGATCCGCCCGCCTCGGCCTCCCAAAGTGCTGGGATTACAGGCTTGAGCCACCGCGCCCGGCCTACTTTTGTTCATTTTTAAGAGGATAGAACATACTGCTTTTTCAGACAAGAAGCAAGAATTTAAATGTGAACACAGGGGCCGGGGCGGTGGCTAATGCCTGTAATCCTAGCACTTTGGGAGGCTGAGGTGGGTGGATCACCTGAGGCCAGGAGTTCGAGACCAGCCTGGTCAACATGGCAAAACCCCCGTCTCTACTAAAAATACAAAAATTAGCTGGGTGTGGTGGCGCATACCTGTAATCCCAGCTACTCAGTAGGCTGAGGAAGGAGAGTTGCTTGAACCCCGGAGGTGGAGGTTTCAGTAAGCCGAGATCGTGCTACTGCACTCCAGCCTGGGTAACAGGAGCGAGATTCTGATTCTAAAAAAAAAAAAAAAAGTGAACACAAGGCATAGAAATTAAAAGGGAAATGGCACCTGCTAGCCATACTCTGTCTCAGGCGTAGATTTTTGTCAGCCTTTTCACAGCGAAGAGTTTCTATAATCTGAGTGCTTTGATCTAGTAGATATTTCATTGTAAATATCAGAAACCATATTGTAGTGCATACACACACACGCGCGCGCGCGCACACACACACACACACACACACACACACATATATATATATATATATATATATATTTTTTTTTTTTTTT
>NW_016803631.1:740023-743664 GCF_001698545.2 Rhinopithecus bieti | reverse complement strand
CTACAGGCGCCCGCCACCTTGCCCGGCTAGTTTTTTTTTTTTTGTATTTTTAGTAGAGACGGGGTTTCACCGTGTTAGCCAGGATGGTCTCGATCTCCTGACCTCGTGATCCGCCCGTCTCGGCCTCCCAAAGTGCTGGGATTACAGGCTTGAGCCACCGCGCCCGGCCATGGATCCTGTTACTGTGCACAGGAGCAGAGAAGATTGGGAGAACAGGGCATCTTCTATTGCAAAGCAACCAATGATATATCTAATTTGATCATTTTGGGGCAACACCAGTTGGCTCCTACTTAAGGTGATCAATCAACTGTCCAAGTTTGCCCAGGACTCAGGCATTTTCTGGGACATGGGACTTTCCGTGGTAAACCAGGAGAGTCCCAAGCAAACCAGGACAAATTGGTCATCCCACTTACCCAGCCATGATTAGACTATCGAGAGTTCCAGATTGAACTTTATCTCAGTGAGAACAATTTCCCCCACATATACAACAAAAGGCTCAGATGTGATTTGTTCACAGATGTGAGGCTATTTCGTCTTCCCCCTTCCTTTCACTGGCAAACTTCTCTGGAGTGGTCTCCACTCACCACGCCTTTCTGCTCTGCACATGTCCTCTCTCAGTCACTTGTCAGGTGTAGCTCCAAAGCCTGGTAGGAGATCTTTAAATAGCAACACGAAAAAAACAAAAGCATCTTTGTTATCTCTTAAAGGGAAATTTTCAAGTAACTTCAAAGAGCTGGAGAGCAATAAGGCTGTACCATAAACGTTTCCAGCTTCAATAATACTGTTCCCAAGAAAATACTGTTCCCAAGAACCATACTCCATAGTGCTGAAGGATAAGAAATGATTGAGCTTAAGAGTTAATCACCAGTGTCCATCCAGCCAGACACATTCCTGCTGCTGGGGCAGAGTTCTCACCGCACACGTGGAAGCACACAGAACTAGCCAGCCCTTCTTTTCCTTCCCAGGAACTGAGCTCAACTTAATGACAGAACAGGCTGGCAAATATGAAGTTAGACATTCCTGGAGCTGGTAGCTTTTTTCAAAGAGCCTTATTCCATTTGTGATTTTCCCCTTCTTTCCCATCTAAAAACCAGCAGGGGACTCTGAATTATCCAGACTTTGTCCTCACTGGTGAATTTATCTTCTGAATAAAAATAGATGGTCACATTCTCTCAGCCAGGACAGGCCCTGCCAACAATGGAGTGTAGGCTTACTAGCTTTTCCTTCCTCTGTAAGCAAACAACACATTTGCAATGGCTAAGGGTCACACTGCACAGCTAAAATGCCACACTTGCTCCGGCAAGAGCTCTTTGGGGACCTCCCATAAGCAGTAGCATTGTCATCATTGTTCTTAACTTGGCAATATTACTTGAGGCTGTAGCTCACTCTTTCCTTTGCATCTGTGACAACATAATCCTGACCCTTTTAGCTCTCTGGTCTCTCCTTCTCTGGTTCTACTTCTTCCTAATTTCCCCCAAAGCCACCATACTTGGCTATGTACTTCATGGCTTCAATTTCTATTCTGTGTTTTTACTTCCCCACATATGGCTTCCTCTCTCACTTGCAAGTGGATACTTCTCAAATCTGCATCTCCACATTCCAGTCCTTCCTATTCCCATCCATGAAATCTATCATCCTCTCAAGCATCTTGTATTAAACTTTCAGGACCCATCTTTCCTCCCCAAATTGTTCCCTCTTTAGATCTCTATTTTTCTCAAAAATTATAGCCAACATTCTTTCTTCCTGGTTTGAAATCTTGGCATCAACTTTGTTTCCTTTTTTGCCATCCCAGCTGCAAATAAAAATGTGATTCTCCCTTTGTAACGTCTTCTGTGTGTCTCATCTTGACTATTTTTACTGTCATTGGTCTCACCCATCCAAGCTTCCGTCGCATTCTGTACACAGCAGTATCTAACTCTAGGTCATCCTACTCCATTTATTCCTCCAGTAGTCTTACTTAACACCCCAATTACAGTGTTAAATGGCTCCCTACTGTGTATCAAATAATTCCAGATGCTTTAGCCTAATATTTAAAAATGTCCACAGTAAGTCCATAATGGACTCTTTTTTTCCAAAAGTGACCTGGAATATGGCAGGAATCCACCTGCACATTACATTGCATGTTAAGAGATCAGTAGCTGGACTCTTGGACCCAAAAGATGTGTTTCCTGCTGGATCCTATTCTGCTCCAACACAGTCCATTTTTGTCCATTCAGGCTTCTCTAACAAAAGATTCTAGACTGGGCAGCTTACAGACAACAGAAACTATTTGGAGACTGGAAAAGCCAAGATCAAGATGCCAGCAGATTCTGTGTCTGGTAAGGGCCTTCTTGGGTCACAGACAGCCAGCTTTTACTCCTGTCCTCATGTGGTGGAAGGCACAAAGCATCTCTCTCGGGATTCTTTTATAAGGGCACTAGTTCTATTCATGAGGGTTTTACCCTGATGTCTTAATTGTTGCCAGAAAAGAGTGCCCTGATCCAGACCCCAAGAGCGAATTCTTAGATTCTCACAGGAAAGAATTTGAGGCAAGTCACAGAGCACAGTGAAAGAGCAAGTTTACTGGAAACTACTCTGTTACGGACTCGGACATCCTCAGCAAGAGAAGGAGTGCTCCATCTTTTGTTAGCGTCTGTACTTACAAGAAACTATAAAGAGGTAAGTTAACTTGGAATGTGCAGATGTGCTGTGATGTGCTCACTAAAGGTAGTGGCTGTCAGTGTTATTGATGACCATCAATACTCTAACCTGAACTTGCTCATTAACATTATCTTTAAGTAAAGAGGGCTACACTCTCGGGACATATGGACATTCTGTAGGCTTGGTGAGAGATGTTTTGTCTGGCCATAAATATTCTGTGATTATAAGTGGTGATCAGCTTGGGATGTGGCTATTTTCAGATCATAAGTATTAACCCTATAGGTGCCTTGTGGGTGCCTCACTATTCACTTAAAGATGACATCACTCTGGTCATTTTTTTTTATTATTATACTTTAAGTTCTAGGGTACATGTCCACAACATGCAGGTTTGTTACATATGTATACATGTGTCACGTTGGTGTGCTGCACCCATTAACTCGTCATTTACATTAGGTATATCTCCTAATGCTAGCCTTCCCTCCTTCCCCCACCCCACGACAGGCCCTGGTGTGTGGTGTTCCCCACCCTGTGTCCAAGTGTTCTCATTGTTCAATTCGCACCTGTGAGAACATGCGGTGTTTGGTTTTCTGCCCTTGCAATAGTTTGCTGAGAATGATGGTTTCCAGCTTCATCCATGTCCCTACAAAGGACATGAACTCATCCTTTTTTATGGCTGCATAGTACTCCATGGTGTATATGTGCCACATTTTTGTAAAACAGTCTACCACTGATGGACATTTGGGTTGGTTCCAAGTCTTTGCTATTGTGAATAGTGCCGCAGTAAACATACATGTGCATGTGTCTTTATAGCAGCATGACTTATAATCCTTTGGGTATATACGCAGTAATGGGATGGCTGGGTCAAATGGTATTTCTAGTTCCAGATCCTTGAGGAATCGCCACACTGTCTTCCACAATGGTTGAACTAGTTTACAGTCCCACCAACAGTGTAAAAGTTTTCCTATTTCTCCACATCCTTTCCAGCACCTGTTGTTTCCTGA
>NW_016803631.1:733037-737335 GCF_001698545.2 Rhinopithecus bieti | reverse complement strand
ATAGTGCCGCAGTAAACATACATGTGCATGTGTCTTTATAGCAGCATGACTTATAATCCTTTGGGTATATACGCAGTAATGGGATGGCTGGGTCAAATGGTATTTCTAGTTCTAGATCCTTGAGGAATCGCCACACTGTCTTCCACAATGGTTGAACTAGTTTACAGTCCCACCAACAGTGTAAAAGTTTTCCTATTTCTCCACATCCTTTCCAGCACCTGTTGTTTCCTGACTTTAATGATCACCACTCTAACAGGTGTGAGATGGTATCTCATTGTGGTTGTGATTTGCATTTCTCTGATGGCCAGTGATGATGAGCATTTTTTTATGTGTCTGTTGGCTACATAAGTGTCTTCTTTTGAGAAATGTCTGTTCATATCCTTTGCCCACTTTTGATGGGGTTGTTTGTTTTTTTTCTTGTAAATTTGTTTGAGTTCTTTGTAGATTCTGGATATTAGCCCTTTGTCAGATGGGTAGATTGCAAAAATTTTCTCCCATTCTGTAGGTTGCCTGTTCACTCTGATGGTAGTTTATTGAGATGGAGTCTCGCTCTGTCGCCCAGGCTGGAGTGCAGTTATATGATCTCCGCTCACTGCAACCTCCACCTCCCTAGTTCAAGTGATTCTCCTGCCTCAGCCTCCCAAGGAGCTGGGACTAAAGGTGTGTGCTACCATGCCCAACTAAATTTTTGTATTTTTAGTAGAGATGGGGTTTCACTGTGTTAGCCAGAATGGTCTCGATCTCCTGACCTTGTGATCTGCCCGCCTTGGCCTCCCAAAGTACTGGGATTACAGGCGTGGGCCACCATATCCGGCTCTGGTCATGTTTTATTACGCCAGAGGCCTGATAAGTAGGGGTTCCTCTAACATATTTCCCCCTTCTGTCACAAGTGAACTCTTAATCCTAAGGGACACTGAAGGGTGGGGGTCAGTCTTCTGGAACTTCTTCCTGCTGAGAAAGGTCATTGATATTAACCCTGCCTAACTTTAAGGGACCTGTCATGCTGGGAGGGGTCTTAACCAGAGGTACCTTGAAGCTGTTGCAGTTGACTGGAGGAGCAATAGGTCTGTAGGTTTGTAGATCACTCATAAGTTGATATCCTGAAACATAGAAACTTATAAAATAAGAATTATAGTTATAATTATAAATCATGATATATGAGTACCATACGTTGTGAATTAAGGATTAATAATAAGAATAGGACCATGCAAAACATACAAAATGTGCAGCAACAATAAAATCCACAATGTAAAGCTATGCCTATTCCAATTATTATAGCCGGGGTAACAAAAGGAACTTTTTCCACCATGATGGCCCTGACCCAAACCATGATGCTAGCCATTATCTAAAGACAGTGTGCAATTAGAGATGGCTTTAATTTGTTGATTTATATCTGGAGGGTCAAAGAAATATTGTCTGAGTTATTTGAGATATATATACAATATTTAGTTCTGATAATAGCACAGGTTGCTCCCTGTGCTGCAGTCAGAGTATCTAGTGACATTCTGTTTTGCATGACAGCCTTAACGCATATAATACATTTCAGCATTTATAAAAGATATATCTCACAGGCTGTTACTTAAAGCCCATTGGGTATCATTGACAATGGCCTCAACATGCCAGATAGCATCTTCCAATCTAATAGATGGTAGGAAGAGTGAGGCCAAGTGGTTATACCCATGAAAAATGGATCTGGCCCACATGCTGGTTATGTGGAGAAGGTTGGCTGGCTTTTTTTTTTTTTTTTTTTTTTTTTTGACACAGTCTCACTCTGTTGCCGAGGCAGGAGTGCGGTGGCATGATCTCAGCTCACTGCAACCTCCACTTCCTGGATTCAAGCAATTCTCTGGCCTCAGCCTCCCAAGTAGCTGGGATTACTGGTGCACACCACCACACCCGGATAATTACAGACGTCTGAAATTCCTGACCTCAAGTGATTCATCCACCTCGGCCTCCCAAAGTGCTGAAAGTGCTTGGATTACAGGCATGAGCCACTAGGCAGGCCCAGCTGGCTTTTTAAAATAGTCTTTGTCCAGTAACCCGGGGTCAAGATAAGCTTCATGTACAATGTCCTAGCCACCCAGAAGGCAATCATGGCCAAAGATTGGTGCCACATATCCACTGAGTTCCTAAGGGATGCATATCAGTTGGGTTTTGGTCCTTGTGACCAGTCGGTAGCAGATAAGTCCATTTGTTCAGGACTATGGTATGTTGGCATTGTCTTGCAGGAATCCATCCCACGACACAAGTAGCATTTGTCAAAGCATCAAGGGAGTGGTTCCATTGTTCCTAACACAATGGGACTACCTGACTTAAGTGTCCTGCAGAGGTGGTTAGTCATATAAAACCATCCCAAATTTGAAGAAATCATTCTTCAAAACTGGAGTTTTGAGCTTTTAGTTTGGATGTTTATCTTTGGGTCTAGAAAGGAGGTGCCCAGTGCAAGAAACTTTTTTGTGGTCTCATTTACTGAGAATGGCTTCCTATGCCCAGAATTGCTAAAAGTGTTATTAACGGGCCATTGGGTTACATTGTTCCAAGTCAGGCCAGACGTTTGTGCTCCTATCCATTATTTAAGTCCCTCTAACTATGTCTGTAAGTTATCTAAGCATGTCCTGTGTGGGGGATATCCACCAGGGCAAGCCTGAGGTGCTAGAGAAGGGCAATAGCTCACAAATCCAGCAAGAGAACATTGGCATAGTCCTGTGCCCATTGTAAGAAAAGATTTGAACCTCCAGCAATAGCGAAAGGAAGGATAGAAGCCCCAAAACAGATACGAATAAAAGAGAAGCTGTGTTCTATAGTTATATCCTGTAAGGGCATAGATATTGCTTACCCACAGCTGGGACAGACTCATACCAGTAAAAGTAAAAGATGACCAGGAGGAGGATCAGGAAAACTAACCTTGCCCCCAAGCTTATCCAGAGCATCACATTGTAAGAAGAAGCTTCCAAGGATTTCTCCTGAAGAGAAAGTGTAGACCTTCTACTGGCTCACAAGAGTAGACTAGATTAGCAGACTGGGTGTCGGTAGCTTGTGGGGCTTCATAAGAAACAGGTTTAATTCAAGACAAATGTACCTAACTGTGAGTCCCTTGCAGTTTAACTGCTATTGGAGTGCTCAGAGCACTTGATATGGTCCTTTCCACATTGGGGAAAGGTGGTCGCTAGAGACCCTTCCATTCAAGTCTTTAGTAAGGTTAAATACCCTAGTTGAACTGAAACAGAATTTTCCTCTCACGTGGGGAGGAAAAGCCTTTTATATCCATATTCACACAGTGCGTTTTGCATTTGTCCTAGATTGATGACTTTTTTTTTATTTTTATTTTTTGAGACGGAGTCTCGCTCTGTCGCCAGGCTGGAGTGCAGTGGCCGGATCTCAGCTCACTGCAAGCTCCGCCTCCCGGGTTTACGCCATTCTCCCGCCTCAGCCTCCCGAGTAGCTGGGACTACAGGCGCCCGCCACCTCGCCCGGGTAGTTTTTTGTATTTTTTAGTAGAGACGGGGTTTCATTGTGTTAACCAGGATGGTCTCGATCTCCTGACCTTGTGATCTGCCTGTCTCGGCCTCCCAAAGTGCTGGGATTACAGGCTTGAGCCACCGCGCCCGGCCTAATGACATATTTTTGTAATTAATGAATCATTTCATCTATTAGGAGATTTGCAGTTAGGAAAGGCCTTCCATATGTTAATTCAAAAGGACTTAATTATAAGTTTCCCTTTGGAGCAGCTCAAACCTGTAGTAAAGCTACAGGCAATAGAGATAGCCAGGTCTCTGATGTTTCCTGGCAAAATTTAGCTAAAGTCCTCTTTGGCTTATGATTAACCCTTTCCACCTTTCCAGAGGATTGGGGTCTCCATGCAGAATGAAGATGATATTGGATTCCCAATGCCAAGGATAGGTATTAGGTTATGCCTGCCATGAAAGAGGGGCCATAGCTACTTTGCAGTCTTTCAGATAACCCAAACTGAGGAATTATTTCTTTTAATAAATTTTTAGATAGGTGTAGTGTGGTGGCTCACGCCTGTAATCCTAGCACTTTGAAAGGCCTAGGCAGGCAGATCACCTGAGGTCAAAATTTGAGACTAGCCTGGTCAGTATGGTGAAGCCCTGTCCCTACTAAAAATACAAAAATTGGCTGGGCATAGTGGTGCATGCCTGTAGTCCCAGTTACTTGGAAGGCTGAGGCAGGAGAATCGCTTGAACTCAGGAGGTAGAGGTTGCAGTGAGCCGAGATCATGCCACTGCACTCCAGCTTGGGTGACAAGAGTGAAACTCCATCTCAAAAAAAAGAAGGAA
>NW_016803631.1:703313-732737 GCF_001698545.2 Rhinopithecus bieti | reverse complement strand
TTTTTTTTTTAGATGAAGTCTCGCTCTGTCACCCAGGCTGGAGTGCAGTGGCACGATCTTGGCTCACTGCAAGCTCTACCTCCCAGATTCACACCATTCTCCTGCCTCAGCCTCCCAAGTAGCTGGGACTACAGGTGCCTGCCACCACGCCCAGCTAATTTTTTGTATTTTTAGTAGAGACAGGGTTTCACTGTGTTAGCCAGGATGGTCTCGATCTCCTGACCTTGTGATCCAGCCATCTCAGCCTCCCAAAGTGCTGGGATTACAGGCATGAGCCACCACACCCGGCCGAGACCTCTAAAGCTCTTTTGGATCAAGTGGGGTAAAGCCTTAACCTAACCAGTGAAGGTAATAATAAACACCAGTAAATAATTGAATCCCCTACAGAGAGGCATTTAAATAAAGTCTAGTTGCCAGACTTCACCCAGATAGGTTCCTCTGTGTTGGACAGGTTTAACTAGAGATGGGGGCAATGGCTGGTTGTTTGGATTATTTGGGGCACAGAGCTTTCAGGCTCAAGTCATCTGTTTTAGTGTCTTGAAAAGTTTTCCCATAAATAAATAAGGTATCAACTGAAATAAAGAATCCCTTCCCAAATGAGTGGAATTATGAAAATGCTTAACTATTTTCCACTGATTGACACTTGGCATTAGTAATTTATTACCGTTAGCCAGCCAGAGGGGGCCTGGGCCAAATCGTGATCCCTGGCTCATTTTTGTTCTTCTTTGGAGTACACTGGCTCAGCTATATCTGGGGCTGTGGGCACTAGGATCCCCATAAGTGTAACTGGCTCTTTTAGTGCAGTGGCCTTGGCCCCCACATCTGTAAGGGCATTTCCTTTAATAATATCATCAAAATGTGCTCTGCAATGAACTACAGCCATTTCCTTTGGCAGTAAAACAGCATCTAACAAGCTCAAAATACCTGAGTGATGTTTTCTGGGGGAGTCCTTAGCGGTCAGGTGTCCCCACTCTTTCCAAATGTTGGCATGACCATGAAGCATTAAAAAGGCATACTTGGAATCATCATAAATGTTAATTTTTACATCCTTTTCCAATTGCAGGGCCCTAGTAAGAGCAATTAGCTCAGCTTCCATCTGTAAACCATTCTGCCTCAGGATTGTTCAGGGGCTCATCCCTTAAGTTTGGCCTGCTAGAATAAATTTGCTCCATAACCTGTAGGCAGGAATGGTTTACAGTGTCTGTGGACTCTGGCAGACAAGCAGCTGGGTTTACTTGGCGAATTTCAAGAGTTATGTCTGGTGTGTCTAACAGTAAGGTCTGATGCTTTAATAAACATCCTCCCATCATCCACTGGTGCCCTTTAGCTTCTAGGACCCCCTGGACTTGGTGTGCGGTTAAAACCTCCAGGTGTTGTCCTAATGTTAGTGTATTAGCTTCATCTACCAGAAAAGCAGTAGCTGCAACAGCCCAAAGGCATCTAGGTCATGCAGAAGCCACATGGTCTAGTTGCTTAGAAAAGTAGACTACTGGCTGTGGAATATTCCCCAAGTTTTGGACAAGAACATCCAAGGCCATACCTTGCTTTTTGGCCACATAAAGGAAAAATGGCTTATCCAAGTTGGGGATTCCTAAGGCTGGAGCAGAGCCCAATTTCACTTTGACAGTATTGAAGTTTTGCCTGCAATTTTCATTCCAATCAAAGGATTTTAAATCTGTCCTTTATAGAACCTCACATAGAAGCTTGAAATGTTTGCCCAAATCCAGGCACTCATAAGTGGCAGAACCCAGTCATTCCTAAAAAGGCCCACATTGGTTTCTTGGTCCGGGGCTCTTGAATGAGCTTCCTTCCATTCTGAGGCTATTGCTTGGGTACCAGAGGTTAAGATATATCCCAAATTGATTCTGGAGGAGTGTTACAAATGAGAAAAAGAGAAACAAATAGTAAATAATAAAAAATATTAAAAAAGACATATCCAAAATATTTGACTTTCTGAGTAGAAATCTGAGCCTTGTGTGGTGACACCCTATATCCACTAGTTCCCAGGAAATTTAGCAATTTAACAGTAGTATTATCTGAGTTCTCTTTAGTTGAGCTAGCAATGAGCAAATCATCTACATCCTAGATAACCGTGCCCTTTCGCAGTTGTAGAATCTTCAAGTCCTTAGCTACAGCATTTCCAGACAAGTGTGGGTTATCCTGCAGCCCTTGAGGGAGAACTGTCCAGGTTAGTTGTGAGGTTGAATGAGTATCTGAATCATTCCATTCAAGGGCAAACAGAGGTCGTGGATCTGGATGCATTAGGTGCAGAAAAATGCATCCTTATCTTCCTTTTTTCTCTCCTCAGGGGACAGGAACAAAAGTAACACTCCTTTGCTTTATGCGCTCCAAAGTTAACCATGGCTTGCAGCCGAATCAATAAATTCCTCCCCAGTAAGGGGTAGGACATGCAGGTAGTAGTAAAAAGCCATGCAAGAAAACAAGAGTCCCTGAAGGACAGCTTAAAGAATAAGGAAAGTGTCATTTCTGGGCTTGCCCATCAATGCCTGTACAGCTATGAGAAGACAGGCTCCATTATTCTGGGTCAGAACAAAGTAAACTGCTCCCGTATTGAATAATAAATTAATAATCTTATCTGCCACTTCAAGAGTCACCCGAGGCTCCTCCAGAGCAATGGCTAATTGTCCAACAGGAACTGAGGTGTGAAGTCTGGAGCCGGTCACTCTTAGGTCTGCTGGGCCATTATGGGTTCAGAAGCCAACAACTCTCTTGGGAGCACAGGCCATTCCCTCTTCCAGTGACCAGCCTCCTTACAGAAAACACACTGGTTTACACCTAGGGCACAGTGGCCCAGGGCACAGTGGCTCAGAGGCCCAGAATGGGGCTTTCTGCCTGCTCACTTCCTCTGGCAGGGCTTGGGGGATAAGGGGCTGACTCTGAAGGGGTAGAGAGCTCAAAGCTGCAGCTAAAAGCTGGGCCTTTTGGGAGGTTTGCTTTACTTTCTCTGCTTCCTCTGCCCTATCTTGCCCATTGAAAACTGTAAAAGTCATGTCTAAAAGCTGATTTATGGAAGTCCGGGGGCCTAGGGTTGCTTTTGCAGCTTCCTGCAGATATCAGGAGCAGACTGGGTTATGAAATGAACTCTTAGCAATGCCTGTCCCTCCTTGGAGTCAGGGTCAGTGTTAATATATTTCCTCAAGGCCTCAATTAAGTGCCCTTGGAACAAGGTTGGGTTTTCATCCTTTCCCTGAGTAATTTCCCTGACTTTACCATAATTAACAGGCTTTATCACAAATCTCATTGCTTCAAGGAGGCAAATAATCATATGGTTTCTACTCTCTAGGTTCTTACTTCCTTTTTTTGTTGTTGTTTTTTTCCTCAAGATGGAGTCTTACTCTGGTGCCCAGGCTGGGGTGCAGTGGCAAGATCTTGGCTCACTGCAACCTCCGCCTCCCAGATTCGGGTGAATTCTCCTGGCTCAGCTTCCCAAGTAGCTGGGACCACAGGCACATATCACCACATATGGCTAATTTTTTTTTTTAGTAGAGACAGGGTTTCACCACATTGCCCAGGCTGGTATCAAACTGCTGACCTCAAGTGATCTGCCCACCTTGGCTGCCCAAACTTATTTCCTCTTAACAACTCCTATTTAGGTCCCAGTCAGGCACTGCTGTGCCTCCTACTGGATAGATGTCATGCCCCTGGTTGCAGGCTTCATCTTCATATGCTTTAACAGCTCCCATAATATGCTGCTTTTCTTCTTCTGTGAAGCAGGTAGACAGAAGTATATGCAAATCTTGCCAGGTTAATTCATATGTCAGTGTTAGTCTCTCAAATTCATCTATGAATTTTCCTAGACCCTCTAAAAACCAGCTGAATTTTGCTGGCATAAGGCTGTCAGGTACAGAAAAGGGTACGTATACCCATAGAGTGCCCCTGTCACCATCTGCCAACTCCTGAAGAGAGCAAAGAGTCAACTTTGACGGCTGGTAAGAGGCCCCACTGAGAGTGGTGCTGGTGGGGCTAGGCTCTTTGGGTAATGAATGTAAGACAGGGCTTGAAGGGTAAGGAGGAGGTGATGGCAGGACATCAGACATCCCCAAATAACTAAGAGGGGTTAATAATACTTTGGACACTTCTGGGGAACTAGGAGTCTGACTTTGTTCCTCCGGAGCACTTGAACTTACAGTGGGGAGTCCAGAACCAGCTGGGGGAAGCCTGGGATTAGGAGGCACTTGCATAAGTGGTCATGAATTATGTCTAGTCCCTCATTTTTCTTTCCTTCTATCAAGCATATACAAGCGTATTTTAAATCCTTATCCTGGCTAACCATTAGGAAGTCCTGCACATAGAGTATTTTTCCACACTTAGTTTCCCTTCTATAAAACAAATCAAGCCGAAGTATAGTATTTGGGGCTGCTATAACACCTGAGGTCCACCTTTCTGGTCCTCTCAAAGGATATTGGGACCAGTGTTATATTTAAAAAAAAAATTATCTTAAGCCCATCAAATTTAAACCTTCCCTAATAGGTTAAAATGCACCCTAGCAGTGAGTTCTTCAGGATAGATATGGTATGAGAACTGGTATACCAGAACTGAAGGTGCTGAATACCACTCCTTGTCGGCAAGATTGTACTGCCTCCAGCTGAGCTCCACTAAAAGGGACAAGAGAATTCTTAGTGCCAATTTGGCCAAGGGAGGAACTCCTGGAGCCAGTAGTGTCCCCTTGTTCATATCAGATAATAAGAACAAGTAAGCAGACTCATGGTCACCTGAGGCAATGCCACGAGGAACCCAGCAAAAAAAAGATGTTGAACCAAACAAGGGAAGTGGGCAAGCTGTAACTTGGGATCCCCTGACAAAACTATTTCAGGGCAAAAATGACATTCTGGGTTTAGGAAACAGGGCCCAGCTGTCCGTGACCAGCCAGTGAAAGATGATCTTCTGATTAACAGACAAGAGAAAATGTTAAGAAAAAGTCTCCTGTCCTCCCTTCTGGGGCTAATTGTTTGCAGGGACAGACATAAAAGAGGTTTTGCTTGAAGGGCATTTCTAATCTTGTCACATATGGATGTTAAATACCACACTTTAACTTGTAACTGCAGTAATGGAGAAGTTTTTGCCCATCTCTTCCAATAATTAAGGTACAAAAAGACTAGATCCTGAGCAACTTCTCATTTCCAGTGTCCCTCAGACAAGTGGTGAATTAAGTCAGAGGAGAGGCAAGGAAAGTAAAAGCTAAACTATTTGGTGGCTGGGCTTGGTAGTTCATGCCTGTAATTCCCAACACTTTGAGAGGCCGAGGTGGGTGGATCACTTGAGGTCAGGAGTTCAAGACCAGCCTGGCCAACATGGTAAAACCCTATCTCTACTAAAAATACAAAAATTAGACTGGGCGTGGTGGCTCATGCCTGTAATCCCAGCACTTTGGGAGGCTGAGGTGGGTGGATCACAAGGTCAAGAGATCCAGACCATCCTGGCCAACATGGTGAAACCCTGTGTCTATTAAAAACACAAAAATTAGCTGGGTGTGGGGGCACGTGCCTGTAGTCCCAGCTACTCGGGAGGCTGAGGCAGGAGAATCGCTTGAACCCGGAAGGCAGAGGTTGCAATGAGCCGAGATTGTGCCACTGCATTCCAGCCTGGTGACAGAGTGAGACTCCGTCTCAATAAAAAGTTAAACAGGCGTGGTGGTGAGTGCCTGTAATCCTAGCTACTCAGGAGGCTGAGGCAGGAGAATTGCTTGAACCCGAGAGGCGGAGGTTGCAGTGAGCCGAAGATGGAGATCGCACCACTCCACTCCAGCCTGATAGACAGAGTGAGACTCTGTCTCAAAAAAAAAAAAAAAAAAAAAAAAAAGAAAACGAAAAAAGAAAAATTATGCTAAACTGTTTGGGCCATCCTTTCTGTGGCAGCCTCAGGGCTTCTGTGAAACAAAGGCAGAAAGCCAACAGGAGACAAGAAGCAGGACACTCAGGCCAGCAACAGAGAGCACAAGGCGGATTACTCCCAAGAAGATAGTGGCAAACATCTCATAGGGCCAAATCCATTTTCCCAAATAAACCCTGGGGCTTCTAACTCCTTGGGCCCTGGGCCTCAAATCCAAGTAGCAGTGGACAAGCATCCTTGTCCCGTGGAATGGCTTAATAACTCTAAAATGAGCCCCACTTACGCAAAGTCGGCCAACTGACGCTGCACAGACTGTTTTCCTTCCGAGTGGGAGTCTCTTCCTATTTTCAATCCCCACACAAGGACACCAGAAAGATGTTGTGGGAAAAGAGGGTCATGATCCAGACACCAAGAGTGGGTTCTTGGATTCTCACAGGAAAGGATTTGAGGCACGTGAAAGAAGCACATTTGCCAGGCTCAGTGGCTTATGCCTGTAATCCCAGCACTTTGGGAGGCCGAGGCGGGTGAATCTCAAGGTCAGGAGATCAAGACTATCCTGGCTAACACGATAAAACCCCCACAAAAAGTTTGCTGGGTGTAGTGGCACATGCCTGCAATCCCAGCTACTCCAGAGGCTAAGGCAGGAAAATCACTTGAATCTGGGAGGCGGAGGTTGCAGTGAGCCGAGACCATGCCGCTGCCCTCCAGACTGGGCAACAGAGAGAGCATCTCAAAAACAAAAAAAAAAAGGTAGCACATTTGTTGGAAACTACTCAGTTGCAGACTAGGGCATCCGCAGCTGAAGGAGAAATGCTCCCTCTTTTGTTAGTGTCTCTACTTATAAGAAACCCGAGGCGAGCAGATTACTTGAGGTCAGGAGTTTGAAACCAGCCTGGCCAACATGGCAAAATCCCATCTCTTCTAAAATTATTAAATTAGCCAGGCATGGTGGTGTGAGCCTTTAATCCCAGCTACTGGGGAAGTTCAGGTGGGAGAATCATTTGAACCCGGGAGGCGGAGGTTGCAGTTAGTCGAGATAGTGACACTGCACTCCAGCCTGGTCAACAGAGCAACAGAGTGAGACTCTGTTGCAAAAAAATAAAAAAGAAAAAAAGAAAGAAAGAAACTGTAAGGAAACTATAAGGAGCTAAATTAAAATGGAAACGCGCAGATGTGCTCACTAAAGGTAGTGGCTGTCAGTGTTAACAAGACCAAAGACCAAAGACCATCAACCTTTTAACCTCAGCTTGCTCATTAACATTATCTTTAAGTAAAGAGGGCTGCCTTCTCAGGACATCTGGACGCTTTGCAGGCTTGGTGGGAGAAGTTTTGTCTGGCCATAAATATTCTGTAATTTTAAACATCACACCTTGCGATGTGGCTATTTTTAGACCCTAAGTATTAACCTTACCAGTGTCTTATGAGTGCCTCGCTATTCACTTTAAGATGGAGTCACTCTGGTCATGTCTTGTTAAACCAGAGGCCTGGTAAGCAGAACTTCCTCTAACATAATCACTTCTTGAAGGCCCCACCACCAGACACCCTCACATTGGGAATTAGATTTCCACATATGGATTTGGGGGGGACATAAACATTCAGACCACAGCACAGTCCAACCCTCTCAGCCACCGCGCTATGTTCCTCTCCTTCTCTGGCTTTAACACCTTTGTTTATCTTCTGCTGGCCCTGACCCCGTTTGATGCTTCTGCTTGCTTCCCCCGGCCCCTGACCAGGGCTATTAGGAGTATAGAGCACTCTACTGTGATTCATCTTTCACACTCAGTAGCCCCAGTGGGGTCCAGAACAAGGGTTCTCATTTATTAATGTGTGTAAGAATCGGACGGGGAGTGTGTTAAGCATGTAAATTCCAGGAGTACATCCTTCCCTCAGGTCCAGTGGTACAGCCAGCATCTGTAGCAGTGCAACTTTTTGTGAAGATGGGAATGTTCTATTCTGTATTGTCCTAAACATGAGCTACTACCCACACATGGCAATAGAGCACTTGAAATGTGGCTAACGTGACTGAGAAACAGAATTATTTATTTTATTGCATTTTGATTAAATTTAAATAGCCACATGTGGCTGGTGACTATCATATTGAACAGTGCGGATCTATAGGGTTAGCAAGCATCACAGCTGACTCTAATGAATAATAGTGTTTAAGATTGTAAAAAGCCGTCCAGGTGACTCTTATGCTCACTTACTGGCAACTAGTAGTAGGTAATCAACAAATGTTTGTTGAATAAATGAATGAGTGGAGGAACTAATAAAATAATGAACCAGACTATAATTTCCTTGAGATTTAAGGCTGTTTCTCCTGAAAAGAAAATGTGGGGACTGTTCTAGATTAAAGAGACTAAAAAGACTTGACAATCAAATAGAATAAATTGACATTAAAAGGATCCTTGTTCAAAAATGAGCAGAAATCTTAAAGCCAGACATAGAAAGATACATATTGCATGTTCTCGTTCATATGTGGGAACTAAAAAAGTTGATCTCATGGAGGTAGAGAGTGAATGATAATTACCAGAGCCTGGGAAGGGTGTAGGGGATAGTGGGAGAGGGAAGAAGAGAAGTTGGTGAATGGATATGAACAGACAGAGAAAACAAGTTTTAGTGTTTGGTAGCAGAGTAGGTGACTATAGCTAGCAACAGTGTATTGTATATTTCAAAATAGCTAGAAGAGAGTCCTGGAAATGTTCCCAACACATAGAAATGATAAATACTTGAGACGACGACCTAAATATCCTGACTTGATGATTACAGATTCTATGCATGTAAGAAAATATCACATGTACACCATAACCATGCACAAATATTATGTATCAATTAAAAATATTTGGGCTGGGCACAGTGGCTCACACCTGTAATCCCAGCACTTTGGGAGGCTGAGGTGGGCGGATCACGAGGTCAAGAGATCGAGATCATCCTGACCAATATGGTGAAACCTCGTCTCTAGTAAAAATACAAAAAATTAGCTAGGCATGGTGGTGGGCGCCTGTAATCCCAGCTACTCAGGAGGCTGAGGCAGGAGAATTGCTTGAACCTGGGAGGTGGAGGTTGCAGTGAGTCGAGATTGCACCACTGCACTCCAGCCAGGGCAACAGTGTGAGACTCTGTCTCAAAAAACAACAAAATTTTTAAAAATATATAGTTAGAAGAAATAAGTTCTAGTATTTGATAGTACAATAGAAAAATTATAATTAACAATAATTTATTGTATATCTCAAAATAACTAAAAGAGGCCAGGCACGGTGGCTCATGCCTGTAATCCCAGCAGTTTTGGAGGTCGAGGCAGGCGGATCACTTGAGGTCAGGAGTTCAAGACTAGACTGGCCAACATGGTGAAACCCTGTCTCTACTAAAAACACAAAAATTAGCTAGGCGTGGTAGCGCTTGATTGTAATCCCAGCTACTTGGGAAGCTGAGGCAGAAGAATCACTTGAACCCAGGAGGTGGAGGTTTCAGTGAGCTACGATGTGCCACTGCACTCCACACTAGGTAACAGAGCAAGGCTCTTTCAAAAAAAAAAAAAAAAAAAAAAAGAAAAAAAAGAAGAATTAAAAATTCCCCAAAAAAAAAAAAAAAAAAAAAAAAAGCTGAAAGAGAAGAATTATAATGTTCCCAACATAAAGAAAAGTGTTTGAGGTGATGGATATCCCAATTACCCTGATTTGATCATTCCACATTGTATACAGGCATCAAAATATTGCATGTACCCCCAAAACATGTACAACTATTATATATCAATAAAATGTTTAATAAATAATATTAAAAATTTAAAAATAACTATAATAGACATTTTGGAGACAACTGGAGAAATGTGACTATAGGCATTTTACATGATGTTAGAAAAGTATTTTTAGTTTTCTTAGGTGAGATAATGTTACTATAAGTCTTTCTTCTTAGGAAGTACAAGCTGACGTACTTAGGGATAAAGCATCTTATATTAGCAACTTATTTTCTTTCTTTCTTCCTTTTTTTTTGAGATGGAGTTTCGCTCTGTTGCCCAGGCTGGAGTGCAATGGCACGATCTCGATTCACTGCAACCTCTGCCTCCCGGGTTCAAGCAATTTTCCTGCCTCATCCTCCCTAGTAGCTGGGATTACAGGCACATGCCACTGTGCCCGGTTAATTTTTTTTTTTTTTTTTTTTTTGTAGTTTTAGTAGAGACGGGGTTTCACCATGTTGCTCGGGCTGGTCTTGAACTCCTGATGTCATGGAGAAAGTTATAGGAAGCAGAAGTTACACATCCCATAGTTGGTAATACGCCCTATCAGAGGGCAGTGGGGGTCGGAGAAAAAAGCATGGGCCAGCATGGCCTGGACTACAAAGCTGATTCCATCACTTAGCAGCTGTGTGACCTTGGACAAGTTACTTACCTTCAAGCTTCTGTTTCCTTGACTGAAAAATGGGGATAAAGACACCTCCAGGATGGTGGAAGGAATTAAATGAGACAGTGTGTGAAGTCTCTTTAGCCCCTGTTAGTATAGGTAACCTAACTGCTTTTCTTACTAATCATTTATATTCATATTTTCCCCTAGAGCTAAGAAGCAAGAAGAAATTGGGGCACCATGGTAAGCACCAGGAGCTTATTGAAGCTTCACCATTGAGAGGTCCAGGTCTTCCTTCATTTATCCTGTAGCCCAAGCAGCTAGCAGACTTGCTCTTATGGGTTGATGACGTTTATCAACTTTTTTCCAAACCAGAGATCCTGGACAGAACTTGGAAGAAACTGATGCAGAGTAAGGGGAAAACAGTTGAGAAGGATTTTTGAGCAAAGAGTTTTAGTGAAAATTTAAATAAAATAGTCAAAAAGCCAGCAATAATCTAAATGGCTAGCAATTCCTTCATTCAGCAAGCACTGAATACCCACAAAGGTCCAGGTCCCATGCTAGATGCTAGGGACATAAATGCGAGCAAAACCAGAGCTGGCTGCTGTCCTCCCAGCCCGCCCTCTGGTGGTAGTTGATTAAATGATAGCACACCCATATTCCGGTATGTTACACTGCCATTATGAAGAAAGTTTGTAGAGAATAATAAAACAATCTAGTTTCGTGTTCTAATAGCAAGGTAAAAAGCAGGATGAAAAGTTGTATCCGTAGTATTATCTGTATGATATAAATAACCTGTAATCCACAACTCAAAAATAACAATTGTCAACAGTGTAGTCCATTATATTCATTTCTTCTTTTCCTATTCTAAACACATCTACCACATATATACAATAAACTGTTGCAAAACTCTAAAAAGTACTTATAGTTGTTATTTCTGGATTGTGGGATTGTGATTTTCCATATATTTCAAGGTTTCTACAAAAAGCAGGCATAAACAGGAGATATGTCAATTAAAACACAGTCACAGACATGCACAGAGCATCTCCTCAGTATTCATTTGTTTTCTTTCCCCTGTCCTTGGTGTGTCCAGGGGAAAGCCCGCAGGCCTCCGCCAGGGCACCACAGGCATTGTGAGGGATGCTTCAACCGCCACTGCCATATTCCTGCGGAACCCAACATCTCCTGCCTGGTAATAAGCTGCCACCTGCTCTGTGGTGCCACCTTCCACATGTGCAAAGAGGCAGAGCACCAGCTCCTCTGCCCTTTAGAGCAGGTTCCATGCCTCAACTCCGAATATGGCTGCCCTCTGTCCATGTCCCGCCACAAACTGGCCAAGCACCTGCAGGTGTGCCCCGCCAGCGTGGTCTGCTGCTCCATGGAGTGGAACCGCTGGCCAAATGTGGACTCTGAAACCACCCTTCATGAGAACATCATGAAAGAGACCCCCAGTGAGGAGTGTTTGGACACAGCCCTGGCCCTGCAGGACCAGAAGGTCCTCTTCAGATCCTTGAAAATGGTAGAACTTTTCCCAGAAACTAGAGAGGCTACTGAGGAGGAACCAACTATGAATGGTGAAACCGGTGTGGAGGAAATGGGAGGAGCAGTGGGTGGAGTGGATATCAGTTTGGTACCACATGGTTTGTCAGCAACTAATGGGGAGATGGCAGAGCTAAGTCAAGAAGAACGGGAGGTGCTAGCCAAAACCAAAGAAGGGATGGACCTGGCTAAGTTTGGCCAGTGGGAAAATATTTTCAGCAAAGAGCACGCAGCCTCTGCTTTAACAAATTCATCAGCGAGCTGTGAGAGCAAGAACAAGAATGGCCCAGAAAAGAAACAGATTTCCAGTGGCAATAACATGGTAGAAGGAGAGGGCGCTCCCAAAAAGAAAGAACCACAGGAAAATCAGAAGCAGCAGGATGTTCATACAGCTATGGAAACCACAGGGCTTGCCCCTTGGCAGGATGGTGTTCTGGAAAGACTGAAAACAGCTGTGGATGCAAAGGACTATAACATGTATCTAGTGCACAATGGGCGGATGCTGATCCACTTTGGTCAGATGCCTGCTTGTACACCCAAGGAGAGAGACTTTGTTTATGGCAAGCTTGAGGCTCAGGAAGTTAAGACTGTTTACACCTTCAAAGTTCCTGTGAGCTACTGTGGAAAGCGAGCTCGACTTGGAGATGCCATGTTGAGTTGTAAGCCAAGTGAACACAAGGCAGTGGATACTTCAGATCTGGGGATCACTGTGGAGGACCTGCCCAAATCAGATCTCATCAAGACCACCCTCCAGTGTGCTTTGGAAAGAGAACTCAAAGGCCATGTCATCTCTGAATCCAGAAGCATTGATGGACTGTTCATGGATTTTGCCACACAAACATACAACTTTGAGCCAGAACAGTTTTCCTCTGGGACAGTGCTGGCTGACCTAACCGCTGCCACCCCAGGGGGACTCCATGTGGAGCTGCACAGTGAGTGTGTGACCAGGAGACACAACAAAAGCAGTTCTGCCTTCACTTTCACTTGCAACAAATTCTTCAGGAGGGATGAGTTCCCCCTGCACTTCAAGAATGTCCACACAGACATTCAGTCATGTCTCAACGGCTGGTTCCAGCATCGATGCCCCCTCGCCTACTTGGGATGTACATTTGTTCAAAACCATTTCCGTCCCCCGGGGCAAAAGGCAAAAGTAATCTACAGCCAGGAGCTCAAGACCTTTGCCATTAAGCCGGAGGTTGCTCCAGAGCTGAGCGAGGGAAGGAAGAACAACCATCTTTTGGGTCATGGAGGAAAAAGCCAGAATTCTTTAACCAGCCTGCCCCTGGAGATTTTGCAGTACATTGCTGGGTTCTTGGACAGTGTCAGCCTGGCCCAGCTCTCCCAGGTGTCTGTGCTGATGAGGAATATCTGCGCCACTTTGTTACAAGAGAGAGGGATGGTCCTTTTGCAATGGAAGAAGAAGAGGTATTCCCATGGAGGCACCTCCTGGAGAGTCCACAGAGAGGTAAGTCAACACTCATTTATTGATTGATTGACTGACTCATTCAGCAATTTTTTGTCTCATTTTTTACAAACAGGTTCTCTCTCTCTTGCCCAGGCAAAAGTGCAGTGGTGCAATCATAGCTTACCATAGCTTCGAACTTCTGGGCTCAAGTGATCCTCTTGCCTTAGTCTTCCAAGTAGCTGGGACTACAGGTCACCACATCTGACTAATTTTTAAATTGAGATGGTATCTCACTGTGTTGTGTAGGCTTGTTTTGAACTCCTGGTCTCAAGTGATCCTCCCATTTCGGCCTCCAAAAGTGCTGAAATTACAGGTGTGAGCCACTGCACCTGGCCTTAACAATTTTTTTTTTTTTTTTTTTTGGAGATGGAGTCTTGCTCTGTCGCCCAGGCTGGAGTGCAGTGGCACAATCTCGGCTCACTGCAATCTCTGCCTCCCAGGTTCATGCCATTCTCCTGCCTTAGCCTCCCAAGTAGCTGGGACTACAGGCACTCACCACCACGCCCGGCTAATTTTTTGTATTTTTAGTAGAGATGTGGTTTCACTGTGTTAGCCAGGATGGTCTGGAACTCCTGACCTTGTGATCTGCCCACCTTGGCCTCCCAAAGTGTTGGGATTATAGGCGTGAGCCACCATGCCTGGCCCAACAGATATTTTTAAAGGGCCCTTTTTTTTTTTTTTTTTTTTTTGAGACAGAGTTTCGCTCTTGTTGCCCAGGCTGGAGTGCAATGGTGTGATCTTGGCTCACCGCAACCTCCACGTCCCACGTTCAAGCGATTCTTCTAGCTGGGATTACAGGCATGCACTACCACACCCTGCTAATTTTATATTTTTAGTAAAGACGGGGTTTCTCCATGTTGGTCAGGCTGGTCTCAAACTCCCAACCTCAGGTGATCCACCCGCCTCAGCCTCCCAAAGTGCTGGGATTATAGGCATGAGCCACTGCACCCGGACTTTTTTTTTTTCTTTCTTTTTCCTGAGATGGCGTTTCGCTCTTGTTGCCCAGGCTGGAGTGCAATGGCACAATCTCGGCTCACTGCAACCTCCGCCACCTGGGTTCAAGCAATTCTCCCGCCTCAGTCTCCCGAGTAGTTGGGATTACAGGCATGCACCACCACACCCGGCTAATTTTGTATTTTTCCCCTCAGCCTCCTAAAGTGCTGGGATTATAGGCGTGAGCCACTGCGCCTGGCCTTAAACAGCTTTTTATGTGCCAAGCAGGGTACTAGGCACAGGAACAGTTGCTGAGAATCAGACTGACTCAAGACGGTCAGTTTAGTAGAAAAGACAGACCTGTAAACACATAAAGAGCAATCCAGAGGGTAGTGCCTGTTCATCTGTGTATGTGTGCTGAATATCTTCTGTTTGCTCACAAGACCCATTCTCCATCCTTCTCCACCCTGTCTGTCTCCCCAGGAGGCTGACCTGGACAGATTGCCTCAGCTGGCTCCCTTGCCCTCCAGCTTCCAGTGGGGATAACCTAAATGGAGCATGTCAGCAGGAGATGGGAGGGAGGGAAGAATGAGGTTGAAGTATCTATTCTCCTGGTTTCCCCCCTGCATGGTTCCTCCCCTTTGTGACACTTTGAGCAGGTGCTGTCCCTCCACTGAAGGTGGCTTTATCAGGTGGCTCTCTACACAAAATTACTCACTCCGGGATCCAACGACCTTCCTTCTTCTTTTTCAGGCCCAGGGCATAACTCTCTAGGTAGCTACTCACCCTGGGTACTGCACTGTATCTCGTGGCTTTCCTATACCCTGCTCTTGTGTCTGTAAATCATTCCTTTAAAAAAAAAATTCTCTTCAAATTACCCAGTCTGAGTGCTGCCTGTTCCCTGCTCTAGACTCTGATTGATACAGGAGGCCAACAAATCTCCTCAGTCCCATGTCAACTCATTTTTTAAAACAGTTTTTGCCTTTGATAAAGGCATTTTGAAATTCTAAATGAATTTGGCCCACTGATTTCTCCTGGTTCAAATGCTAATTTAATTGTTCAAAAAACACTCTGCTGTATAGATCAAAGAACCCTTCCCTTCAGAAATACCTTGTTCCTTTTCCCCAATAGGTCATGTTTGTTTAAGTGTATTATAACTTCTACTAGCTTGTACCATACTGAAGTGAGGCTCCTAATTCATCATATCCCAGTGCCTATAGCATCCTTTCTCATGGTAAACATGTTGGTAATATGAACCATGAATTTATGATGCCCATTTAGGTCAACAATTCCATAATCTCACTGTTGAATTTCTTCCTAATATGTGGTATTTGCAAATCGGCATTGGGGAGTCAGAGTTGTTTGCATCTATTTTTACTGATTATGTCTAAAACATTTTGTATGTTTTCCATTATTTATTCCTGAGCAGTCTTCCTCAAAAAGTAATTACAAGACTCTCTCTCTCATATACGTGCCTGAATTCAAGTGTTAAATAAACACTGACTGCCAATCTAGCACGTATTAGGAAGAAACATGAATGAAGACTAACACACTGCCTTCAGAAATAGTATTGTCTAAAAATGCCTAACATCAGATGTAAATAATTTAATTTAGATACTAGAAATCCCATTATTTTTTGGCTCAAGTTTGTCCCCAGTTCAATGATGGCTGACCACTCTCAGATATTATTTGGGACAAGCTAATTTCCTTGCAGAAAGAAAGAAAGAAAATTTAGTTGGGGCTAAAGGATACTCACATTAGAATGGATTTTTAAAGTAAAAAGGGAAATAGTTCTAAGATCTCAAAGAAACCACTTTTCCTACATAGCAACAAGGACAAGAAACTGTAGGTGAAGTGGTCAGGTTGAAAGAGTATTGGGCTATGCCTACTCACATAACCAGACTTGAAAACGGTGACTTTGCCATTACATCCCAGGTGGAAAGACCAGAGGATATTTCAGAACTCATAGAATTTTCCTATGGGGTTCCCATTCTAGTGAGACTCTTATGAGTTAGAATACTTTAATTTCGAGCAATAGAAAATCAACCTAAAGTGGCATAAACAATAAAGGGAGTTTATTGGCTTATGTAACTAAGAAGTCTAAAGGTAATGGCTTCAGGTAAGGCTTAATCTAACAGCTCAAAAAATGTCCCCAAATGACATCTCTTCTTTCTGTTTTTTACCTCTACTTCCTCAATAATGGCTACATTGTAAGATAGTTCTCACTTGGTGGTCCCTGGTGATTGCTGGCAGCTCCTAGGACTTCAGCTTCGCAGTTCAAGTACAGAAAGAAAAAGAGAATCTGCTTGTTGGTATCTCCAACAAAAGTTCTGGAATAAGAATTGCACTGGTACTAATTGTCCTGATTTGAACTGTGCATCTACTCTAAAATTAATCACTTGCTGGTGGAGGAGCAAGGGAGAGTGTGTGTCAATATGCTGATTGGTGTTAGTGATTCTCACAACTACAGGGCTGGTTGGGAAGATTATTGGTTGGCAGGGGGAACTAGGAGTTGGATGCTGGAGAAGGGGCTACCAAATGTCTTCAGGAGCCACTAAACACTCTGGAGTCTAAGAATATGAAGAATAGAAGGACATTTTCTTATAGTGCCCAAATAAAGCCAGCCAGAGGGTAACACCCCTATATTCACCTTTGAACTTCTATCTTTCTCAACAGATCTGGCAGTTCAGCAGCCTCTTCTCCAAAATCAAGAGCTGGGAGTTTAATGAAGTCACCTCCATGTCTGAGCACCTGAAGTCCTGTCCTTTCAACATCGTAGAGCACAAAACTGACCCGATTCTTTTGACCAGCATGTGTCAGCCCCGTGAGCAGGCCCGAGAGAGCTTAGTCTCCACCTTTAGAGTCAGACCACGAGGAAGATACGTCTCCTAAAAATTCAGATGCCACCCGATGCACCCTTCTTGGATTTCTTCTCGGAGTTCCTGAAGTAGGACAGAGTGTGGTTTTGTAGACTCCCTTCTGTAAACTGCCTATTTGCTTATCAGGGTGTATTGGAACATGCAATGTCCTTCAAAACCTCAACACAAGGCCTAAGAATTTCCTAAGCCATGTCTTGTACCATAGTGACATATTAATGACTTATTTCCTTTTTTCTTTTCTTTTCTTTTTTCTTTCTTTCTAAAATAGATTGGTCTGAGAAGAAAATAAGTAATTTGAGGCCATTTGGAAGATGGACCCAATTTCTTAAGCGATGAGAGAGCATGAAATTCCATAATCAGTACAGGCCTGTGCTTTTACATGGACTTTTCAGTTTACAAAGCACTTTCAAATTTATGAGACAGGAAACGCAGAATGGGACTAAGGTGCAAAGAGTTACTCCCCAGGGAATGCAGGGTGAAGGGAACAAAGCTGGAGGCTCTGGAGCTGGGTCTGTTTTGATGGTCAAGTCCAGGGCTCGTTTTGGCCATTCTACTGCCTCTAGGCCAGGGTAGTTCTAACACAGCCTGACGTAGGAGAGCCCCTGACTGAGCATGGCAGCCTTGAAGACACCACAGGCCAAAACATGGGGTCACAGAGTCTGTTGTTAGAATCTTGGCAACATACAGTAGGAAAGCCTTGAGAAATGGGGAGTCCAAAGGAGACACCATATTTATGGAGAACATTAGGACAAAAAGCCACAAGCCTACTTTGTAACATTTTAATAATGACTTAAGGGTCAAGATGTTTTTTCTTCAGAAAATTATGTTCTGAGTTAGGCAGAACATAGGCATGGCCCTGGGCCACCCTGTGCTATCTGAAATGACCTCAGTACACTAATGCCAACCTCAGCGTCATGCCAGAATGCACAGGGTAGCCCAGGGAGACCACACCTTTGGCAAAGTCCAGACAAGGCCCACTGCAGTTCCTATGGCGCCAGTCACCAGCTCCTAGACACCACTTGGGTACCCCATTGGGGTCTTGGAGAGGAAGACATGTGAACCTAATGGCTCCCTGAAATTGCTCCTCCCCATCCATATTGCTGGTCATGCATTCAGTCTGACAAAAATGGATGATACTGCTGTTTTTGGTAACAAACAGTAAATATTCATAAGAACAAAAGTAAAAGAAAAAAAGACACAGTAGAAACTAGCACTCCCTAAAGCAGGGCTTCTTAAGAGACTTGGAATATTGACATTTTTAAATGGATAATTTTTTTTGTCGGTGGGGAGGGGATGGCGTTTCACTCTTGTTGCCCAGGCTAGAGCGCAATGACAACGATCTCGGCTCACCGCAACCTCCTCCGCCTCCTGGGTTCAAGCGATTCTCCTGCCTCAGCCTCCTGAGTAGCTGGGATTACATGCCTGGCTGATTTTGTATTTTTAGTAGAAACGGGGTTTCTCCATGTTGGTCAGGCTGATCTCGAACTCCCCACCTCAGGTGACCCGCCCACCTTGGCCTCCCAAAGTGCTGGGATTATAGGTGTAAGCCACTGTATCTGGTCTGAACTGGATAATTATTTGTTGCAAGGGACTGTTCTGTGTGCTACAAGATACTTGGTAGCATCCTTGGCCTATCCATTAAATGCCAGTAGCACCCCCATAGTGGCAACAACCAAAAATGTCACCAGACATTGCTAAAGGTCGGGGAGCAAAATGGCTCCCGGTTGAAAATCCCTAAAGGATGTCATACTAGTGACAATAAGTTAGGATATGCTTATTTTTTGGTGCAGCAAAATCTTATCTCACATAGTCATCCACAATAGTTATGATTTAATACAGCTCTTTATTTATGAAATAGGTTTTAGACACGTGGTGATTTTAAGTTGGGAACCAGATGGAAATGATTTGTTTGGTATGGCTTCATGTCCTTCAGCCACATGCAGGAATGTATCCTTTCAGCTCTCTTTGGTTATACCGGAAGCCAGGAGTGTTGAATTACTAGCCTTGTGTTTATATTCCTTTCACTGTAATTGGTGTCATTTTCCCAGCAGTCCTAGCAGTCCTCAAGCAAGTGGGAAATAGGAAAAGAAAAGGACAGGGATTGTACAGAAGCAGATGATAAAAAATTTAGCCAACAAAAGAAAGAGTCTAGTCAATCTGGGTGCTTGTTATTGCCTGGGTTCTCTCTAAACATGGTTCAGAGCTGGTGTAGATGAAGTAGGTGAAACCTCTGAAAAGAGTGGAGAAGGCAGTAGAGCAAGTCCCAGACCAGAAATGTGCTCATCTTTTCATTGTCATGTGCCACTTGGTACTATTTGGTAATGTCACTCTATTCCTGATTCCATCCTTTGGTTTATATTTCTTATTTGTATATAAGGCACCATTTTATAAAAATATGACTAGGGTGTGACCTAAGGTTTTATTCTGTGAAGATGAGTAACTGGAAAGAAGCTAACACTGCAGTGGGAAGAAAGGAAGAGAGTTGTCCAGGTGGTAGTTCCACATATTTTGAATCTAGTCCTTCCTACATAGAGGAAAAAAGCTCCTAAAGTCCACTCTAGGTTTGTGATTTTAATAGAAATAGAAAGGGAAACTACAGACCCATGGAGATGAAATTCAGGGGCTATGGATGGATGGAGGAGAAAGCTGCTACTTAGAGAAAGGAAGAGGGCAGAGGGCTTTCCCTTCCCAAACTGGGTGGGTGGGGGCAGCCTCAGGAGAGTGGCACTGCCCACAACTGCTTTGTGGGTTGTACACTTCAAATCGCACTCTTCCCCTCCAGTTGCTGCCTTCAGAGCTGTGTTGAAGCACGAGCTTCAATAAGATAAGCACACTTCATAGTGAGAGGGCAGTGGCACCAAAGCCTTTCAGAGCGACTATGGATTAGACAGAAATGATTTGTGAGAGGAAGCTGGAGTGAACGGCATGAACAGCAAGTGTTATCTGACAGAGGCAAGACAGCTAGATGTGGCTTCAGATTTAGAAACAGCTGAGGGGAGCAAAGAGGGACTGTGTACACAAGGAGGGGACATATCTATGGGCAGAGCCCTTGGTGAGTATCATCACCAAGAAAGGCAAGTCCAGAGTAGAGATCAGCTGAACATGGAGGCTGAGGTCTGTAGAACTGGGCCAGAGAGGACCTTGCTGCCTTAGTAGCATAAGGGTCTGGAAAAGAAGTTTCTGTCTCACAACAAAGGAAAAAGTGAAAAGCAAGGTGGAACTTGAAGATGTGTCACGGAAATCACTATAAAAGTCTGATTTATGTGTGATATCAAATCAAACTGAAGTGAAGAATGAGACGGAGTATATCTGTGGTGACTGACCTCTGTATACTAGAAATCTCAATGTCTCTAGAAGAGGAAATAAAAGCTGCTTTGCACTCTGAAAGGCTAATTGGGTGAATCCTATGAGTTAAGTCTAGAGACAGATGTGTGTTTCACAGGCATAGAAGTTGTCGCTGAAACCAAGTGTGTATCATGAAGAAAGACCAGAGCACAAGCCAAGCTTGTCCCAACCTGCCTTATTGTGTTGTAGTTCTGTTTTGTTTTGTTTTAGGTTTTTAGCAGCCTGAAGCCATGGTTTTTAGTTTCTGTCTCTAGTGATAAGCAGAAAAGAAGAATGAGAAAGGGGCTTTACTGGCCCAACCAGAAACAGAAACTATGAACCCAAGACTGAATTCTCTCCCTTGGACACCCTGCTGGGCAGCTCACCAACTCTATGAAGCCCTGGAGCAACTAACTATGGGTCTTAGCAACTCATTCTAGCTCCCCCTTGATTCCAATGCCTTCTCCATCTTTTCTTTCTTTTTTCTTTCTTTTCTTTTCTTTTCCTTTTTTTTTTTGAGACAGGGTCTCACTCTGTCACCCAAGTTGGAGTGCAGTGGTGCGATCACAGCTCACTGAAGCCTTGACTTTGACTTCCCAGGCTCAGGTGATTCTCCCACCTTAGACTACTGAGTATTGGGACTATAGGCCCACACCACCATGCCCAGCCATTGCTCAGGCTGATCTGTTTTGGACTGGGTTTAAAATGCAGCCTAAGGAGGCCTGGTGCAGTGGCTTATGCCTGTAATCCCAGCACTTTGGAGGCTAAGTGGGGGCGATCACTTGAGGTCAGGAGTTCGAGACCAGCCTGGCCAACATGGGGAAATTCCATCTCTATTAAAAATTCAAAAATTAGCCGGGCGTGGTGGCACACACCTGCAGTCACAGCTACTCGGGAGGCTGAGGCAGGAGAATCTCTTGAACCTGGGAAGTGGAGGCTGCAGTAAGCTGAGATCACGCTGCGGCACCCCAGCCTGGGTGACAAAGCAAGACTCCTTCTCAAAAAAAACAAAAAAAAAAAGTTCAACCTAAGGAAAAGGCCTAGCCTTTGACATCTAGCATGCAGGAGAATTGGCAGTGGTAAGAGAAAGTCTCCTGGATATGTCTGCAAGGGGAAAGGCTGGAGCCTTAAGATTTGGGGCCATGAGGGCCACACAAAAAGTATTATTTACCTCAGCATACAGGTGAACCATAGTCTCACTTTATTTCGAATTTTAGGACTGAACAGAAAGAAGGTTCAGAGATATTTCTTCAGGGAAGGAAAGTGAGCAAATAGCACAACCAGGCAAACCACACAATCTAGACATACTTTTCCGGGTAAACAAACCAGGAAGCCCAGAGCTCATAGAGGACTAGAGCAGAGCTTGGGGTGGTAGAGAGGTGTTCATGGGGAAGGAGGCAAGACCACAAGAGAAATGTCCATGAGCTCATCCAGGGTAGAGAGGATTCTTGGGGAAGGGGACCTCCTTCCCCATGCTATCTCTGCCCCAAGCCCTTAATGAAGCGGGAGAGGGAAGTCTGTCCAGAATCTCATCTGGTTAGACATCTGCAAAAGGAATAGGGAGGGGGTGGAGGCAGAGCCACTTTAGACATGGGAAATCACAGTTGCAGTGGACAGTGAGCTCCAGTCACTCCAGAAGCTTGACGTAATTTGCAGGGAAGAGTCCAAAGTGGCCATGGCAATGTCCCCGCCACCAGCCCTCGTCCACCATCTCAATGTCAGTGATTACGTCGTCTGGATCAAAGGAAAGCTCATCACTTCCCTCTGAGGAGAAAGTTGAGGGGATATTAGAATGGTCAGACATGAATGTCTCTTTTCCCACGTCCCCTTGTCTTAAATCAGTAGCCTGCAGGTACCAGGCTCCGCAGGCCACTCCCAACCTACCTCCTTGGTAATCATATAGGGCCACAGCTGAGATCCCCAGAGCCCCAGCTCCAACCGGGCAGCCTGATGATCCTGCATAATGAGAAACAAACATGATCTCATCAGCATGAAGAAGGCAAACAGAGAAAGATCCTACTGGGGCAATGGAGAAATTCTTCTTCCTCTTACCCTCCCCTGGACATGACCAAATTCTCCTGCTTCTCCTCCCATCACTCACCAGCCGGAGCAGAAGAAAAAGAAGAACCTTCAGGCTCGAGCACCTCCTCATAGTCCCCCTCTGGTTCATCCTCCTGCTCATGCCTGTCCATCTCCTCCACATCCTCATAGTCATTCTCAGGCTCGGGCTCAGGCTCTGCTTCATACACTGACTCTTCTTCCACCTGGAGGCCTTCCAGAGTCCTAGGGGGCAGAGCTGGGGGCTCCTCGTTGTCCTGAGAAGAGACAGTGTGGAGCAGTGTGACTTCCACTCTCCAGGAGGACTCAATGGAGGAGTAAGACCCCTGCCCTTCACCACCCTACCTCTTCTCCCCTCCACCCTTGCCTCCATCTAACAGCCTGTCCTGGGGAACACAGCCTTTCATCCATCTTCATTCCTCAACCTCCTCCCACACCCACTCACCCAAAACATGTTCCAGAGACAATGGGAAGAGAATGTAAAAGGTGTGAGGGGAGGGAAGTAGAAAGCGAGTCAGATTCTTTGGGAGGCCAAGAAAACATTGAAGCAAAAGCACATTGTTGAGCTACCACAGCTAGGATAACCAGCTGTCCTAATTTGCCCAGGACTGAGGAGTTTCCCAGAAGGCAGGGTCTTCAGTGCTAACACCAGAACAGTGCGAGGAAAACAACGATGGTTGGCCACCCTGCATAGCCCACCTTCCTAAGACTGGAGGAGATGGGGTGAGGGCAGAGAATCTTTTTTTTTTTTTTTTTGAGACGGAGTCTTGCTCTGTCGCCCAGGCTGGAGTGCAGTGGTGCAATCTCTGCTCACTGCAAGCTCCGTTTCCTAGGTTCATGCCATTCTCCTGCCTCAGCTTCCCGAGTAGCTGGGACTACAGTAACCCACCACCACGCCCTGCTATTTTTTTGTATTTTTAGTAAAGACGGGGTTTCACCGTGCTAGCAAAGGATGGTCTCGATCTCCTGACCTTGTGATCCGCCCGTCTCAGCCTCCCAAACTGCTAGGATTACAGGTGTGAGCCACGGCGCCCGGCCGGCAGAGAATCTTTGAGGGTTTGCTTACCTCCAGGAGAGTCTGCCTAACGGGCAGCAATGGCACTGGGTGTTGCCTGCTGGTTCTCACAGGCTCAGGCTCTGATGATGGAGGAGTCCCAGCTGGAGGCCAGGCCTGTGGAGAATGAAGCATCTCTCAAGTAAGCAAGCCTCCATCTTCACTCTTTTTTTATTTTGTTTTGAGACAGACTCTCGCTCTGTAGCCCAGGCTGGAGTGCAGTGGTGTGATAGCTCACTGCAACCTCCGCCTCCCGGGTTCAGGCGATTTTCCTGCCTCAGCCTCCTGAGTAGCTGGGATTACAGGCACGGGCCACCATGCCTGGCTAATTTTTGTATTTTTAGTAGATTCAGGGTTTCACTACATTGGTCAGGCTGGTCTTGAACTCCTGATCTCCTGACCTCGTGATCTGGCCACCTTGGCCTCCCAAAGTGCTGGGATTACAGGCGTGAGCCACCACGCTTGGCCCATCTTCATTCTGTTTATTTTATTTTATATATATTTTGAGACAGGGTCTCACTATGCTGCCCTGGCTAGAGCATAGTGGTGAGATCATAGCTCACTGTAGCCTCAAACTCCTAGGCTCAAACGATCCTCCTCTCCAAGCCTCCCAAGTAGCTGGGACTATAGGCACGCACCACAATGCCCAGCTAATTAAAAAAAATTTTTTTATAGAGATAGGGTCTTACTATGTTGCCCAGGTTGGTCTAGAACTCCTGGCTTCAGGTGATCCTCTTAACTTGGCCTCCTCCCCAAGTGCTAGGATTACAGGCATGAGCCACCACACCATGCATGTCTTCACTGCTACATTTACCAGGAACACCCTCTCCTGCTCTCTGCCAATTCAAATGGAACTCATCCCTCAAGATGGGCTCCAACCTGAAGTGATGGCCCCTTCCTCATAGTTCCTACAGCAATAATTGGCTGTGCTGGCTGGTGACTTGCTTTCTGTTGTACTATGTAAATCTTGAGGGTTTTTTCTGACATTCTGATAGGAGGTCCAATTACAGTCAGACTGAAGTCTTCTAAAGACAGAGACAACAGACCCTGCCTAACCCAGGGGAGGCTTTTGCCTTATTTTCTGCCAATGGTTTGGACCCCTTAGGCTCCTGTCTGGGCAAGAGATCCCGGATGTGGATCCCAGCGGGCCAGGCGCTCACCTCTGAGGAGATTTTCTTGGGCAGTGGGGCCGGAACTGCCGGCTCTTCCATAGCTATCACTGGCTGTGGAGCCTCAGGGCTCATCTTTGTCACAGCCTTTCGCTCCTGTTGCCTCCTGGCCACCTGCTGTGCCTTCTCCTCTTCCTCTCGCTTCCTCTTCTCCTCAGCCATGGACTCAAATTTCGCCTTCAGCCCACGGGCACCACTAGAAGCTGCAGACAGGGCAAGAAGAATTAGGGTTGTCTTGGAATGGAGGGTGGGGAAGGGCATGGCACTTGAAGGAAGAAGGGGAATCAGTTAAATATCCAGGAGGAGGGATTTCTGGGACAGGAAGGTAAAGAGGTATTGACAGAGGAACAAGGGGATTATAGGAGGATGGCATAGCCCTGAAGCCTGGAATTTTTTTTTTTTTTTTTTTGAGACGGACTTTTGCTTTTATTGCACAGGCTGGAGGGCAATGGAGCGATCTCGGCTCACTGCAATCTCCACCTCCCGGAATTCAGGCGATTCTCTTGCCTCAGCCTTCCTGAGTAGCTGGGATTACAGGCATGCGCCACCACGCCTGGCTAATTTTGTATTTTTAGTAGAGATGGGGTTTCTCCATGCTGGTCAGGCTGGCCTCGAACTTTAGACCTCAGATGATCCACCCGCCTCGGCCTCCCAAAGTGCTGGGATTACAGGCGTGAGCCACTGCAACCGGCAAAGCCTGGATTTTTATAAAGCCAGGCTATGTGACCTAAGACTCGTGTCTTTTTATTTAGTTTTGTCTTGTTTTGAGACAGGGTCTTAGCCCAGGCTGGAGTGCAGTGGTGCAGTCATGGCACACTGCAACCTCAACCTCCCAGGCTCAAGCAATCCTCCTACCTCAGCCTCTGGAGTAGTTGGGACCACAGATGTGTACCCCCACACCCGGCTAATTTTTGTATTTTTTGTAGAGAGGGGATCTTGCTGTGTTGCCCAGCCTTGTCTTGAACTCCTGGGTTCAAGTGATTCTCCTACTTCAGCCTCCCAAAGTGCTGGGATTGCAGGTGTGAGCCACCTTGCCCAGCCCACCTGTGTCCTTTCTAAATTGTAAACTTTGGGCTTCCAACCAGCATCCTCCCCTGTCCATATTCCATAAATCTGTATGCCTTCTTCAAGCCACCACTCATCCTCAACCCTATCCGAAGCTACTATCCCTATGTGTCCTTCCCAAGTGGTTCCCCACCAATGTTCCCAAGCCATCCCACCCCGGCTCCACACCACATTTTGTTCTCTGCCTCCAATTCCTTCCCTGACGTCACTCTCTCTATCCACTTGACTTGGTTCTTTCTTTCTCTTTCTCTCTTTCTTTCTCTCTTTCTTTCTTTCTCTCTCTCTCTCTTTCTTTCTTTCTTTTCTTTCTTTCTTTTCTTTCTTTTTCTTCTCTCTCTCTCTCTCTCTTTCTTTCTTTCCTTCTTTTCTTCTTTCTTTTTATAGAGTCTCACTCTGTCACCTGGGTTGGAGTTCAGTGGCATGATCTCAGCTCACTCCAACTTCCACCTCCTAGGTTCAAGCAATTCTCCTGCCTCAGACTCCCAAGTAGCTGGGATTACAGGCATGCACCACCATGCCTGGCTAATTTTTGTATTTTTTATAAAGATGGGGTTTCCCCAGGTTGTCCAAGCTATTCTTAAACTCCTGAGCTCAAGCAATCCTCCCATCTTAGCCTCCCGAAGTGCTGGGATTACAGGCGTGAGCCCCGCCTTACCTGGTTTTTCTAGGAGAGACAGAATCTGGGAATATGAGGATAGGGATCAGGTCTACCTCAGCTAATCTAGGTAGTTAAAGGCATGGAGGATATAGGCTGGGGAAGAAAAAGAATGAGGGAGAAGGAAGTGAGGTGCATGGAGAGTGAATCACTAAGCCTCACCGGCTTCTATGGGCGTCGTCTTCTTATAAGCTGTGGTTGGGGCCTCCATTTCATTGAAGCCGACAGCGCTCTGCAGGCAGGAGAACAGCACATGTGTTGCGGGAGAGAGGCAGGGGTAATGGTGACCTGGAGGTGGTATTGGGCGCTGGGGACCACTATAGGAGGTATCCCTAACCATTGGATGCTCAACAACTGGACAGCATGTTCCAACATTGTTTTGTGGTAGAGAGGGGGTAAAGAAGTTCTTAACTGCTGGGTTCAGCTCCCCCTTTCAAAAGCTCAGTGACCTTAGAATCTCATGTCTCCAAGCCCAGTTGCCTAAAATGTAGCAGGGCCCATGGCCAATGCATGAGGAGGAACTAGTATAGGGAGGACAGTGGCATGGGGTGGGAAGAGAATTAAGATTGGGTTAAGCAATACGAAGAAATCAATACCATTTCAAGTCCAACGCCACCTTTCCCTGTGGTTTATCTGTGTCTCTGTATGCCTCTCCCACCGTCCTCAGTCAAAGCTCAGGCTTTGGAAGACATGCCCCTTAGACGCTGAGGGCAGTCAGTGGGGAGTGCGGGACACCAGCAGGACAGGCTCTGTGTGCCCAGAACCACCATCCCCTCCCTCTCCCAGCCTTCTTCACACTCTTCTCTGCGCACTTTCCTAAACTTAGGGAACTTCTTAAGACATTGGTGTTCTGGTGCTTTACCTTATCCACTCGGTCCTTCTGGATTCCATATTGGCCACCAAAGCCCTTGGCATAATCTGCAGGACAGAAAGTTCTGAGTTATAGGAGATCAAAATGCTGGGAATGGGTAGTAAGAAGAATCAGTGGGAAGAAAAATAGGAATGTGGAAAACAGACATAGGAGGAAATGTGAGAATCAGAGGATAGAGGGAGGCATGGATGGGAAGAGAAGGAAACAGATGGGGAAAAATCTGGGAGAGAATGGAGAAGAGAATGATGGAAATAGGGAAACATGGAAAGTGGAAAGCAACAGATAAGGAAAAATGTAAAAGAAATAGGAAAAAATACAGAGGGGACTCCAGTCATCCCTGTGGGTTCCAGGGAAGCAGTAAACCTCTTTATCCTCTGTGAGGACAGCAGAGAGCCCTGTAAGACTCATGGCAAACCATCCTCTGACCATCACCTAGCCTGTCTGTCCTCATTCCTTCCTCAATGCTCCCTTCTCTCTCACCTCCCTCCTAGGCCCTGCTCTTAATCCTGCTGTTTTCCTCTCCACCTCTCCTCTCTTCCCTCAGTACCACCATCCATCCCCCACATGTGCTTACTGCCTGTGTACCCCCTGCTCTGCACATCTGCCCCCTCTGTATTCTGGGGCCCCTGGGTGAGCTTCCAGAAAGGAAGGAAGGAGAGCCCTGTGCTATCTGTGACTTTCCCCCTTCCAACCCCAACTCACCTCGCTGGGACTCGTGTTTCTCCGTCTCTCCCTTGTAGTCATATCCCAGAGCTGCTTTGTCCCGTTTATCCTTCTCCACCCCGTACCGGCCACCAAAGCCACGAGAGTAATCTGCGGTCGAAGGAGCAGTCATGAGAGGCCACCCTTAGGCTCCAGCACACAGGGAAGCGCTGGAGAAGAGAGGTCAGCAGGAATGCATGCAGAGTGTTAGGGGCCTAGGAAAAGAGCAAGGCTTGAATACAGGGGAATTAAAGAGAAACCATGTCTTAAGTAGTCTTTGAATTGAATATTGCTTACTTTTTCCCTCTCTTCTCTCATTTCCATGCCAAGATGAGAAGAACATTCCCATTTTCTCCCTTCTTCTTCAAGAAGGGGCAAGTATAGAGAGTGAGGAAATTGCAGAAAAAAAGGCAGATACATGAAATGTATGCCTTTCCCCTACTCCCATATAAGCACATAGAAATGTCAGATAAAACATAACAATTTTGTTTTAAAGAGTGAAGCTCAGGCTGGGCACGGTGCTCATACCTGTAATCCCAGCACTTTAGGGGCCAAGGCAGGTGGATCACCTGAGGTCAGGAGTTTGAGACCAGCCTGGCCAAAATGGGGAAACCCTGTCTCTACTAAAAAATACAAAAATTATCCAGGCATGGTGATGTGTGCCTGTAGTCCCAGCTACTCGGGAGGCTGAGGCAGGAGAGAATCACTTGAACCTGGGAGGTGGAGGTTGCAGTGAACCGAGATTGCACCATTGCACTCCGGCCTAGGTGGCAGAGTGAGACTCCATCTCAAAAAAAAAAAAAAAACAAAAAAAAAAACAAAGTGAAGCTCAGAAGAAAGGAAGGAAAAAATCCTGGCTCTAGAAACCAGAAACAAAGAGATGAATCAAAGCTGTATGTGTGAGGGTAATTATGAACTGACGCCACAGTAAACCCAAGGGCATTTTGGGGGGATTTTTTTGTTTGTTTTTAGAGGCAGGGTCTTGCTCTTTTGCCTAGGCTAGAGTGCAGGGTACAATCATGGCTCACTGTAACCTTGAACTCCTGGGGTCAAGCAATCCTTCTGAGTCACTGAGACCACAGGCACGTGCCACCATGCTTCGCTAATTTTAAAAAAGTCTGTAGTGATGGGATCTCACTGTGTTGCCCAGTCTAGCCTTAAACTCCTGGGCTCAAAGGACCCACCCCCCTCAGCCTCCCAAAGTGCTGCGATTCCATGTGTGAACTGCCACACCTGTCAGATTTTAAATTCCAAATGTAATGAACAGGGATTAGGATCGAGGCTCTGCGATTCTAACTTCCATATAAGAATGGGGGAGGAGAGAAGAAAGCCAGAAACGAAGCTCTGTCCACTTCTGTAAGAGAGTGCTAGAAAAATTCTACTCATTTACCCAGGAAAATCATGAGGGGGGCTTGTAGCCTGTTCAACATTTGATAGGGGGAAAATTTGCTTATTAAGACATGGAAACTCTAAGCCTACATCTGAGTGTAGAATGCAAATACACATTTTTTTTTTTTTTTTTTTTT
>NW_016803631.1:696450-701241 GCF_001698545.2 Rhinopithecus bieti | reverse complement strand
GGGAGGGGAGATATTTGAAAGAAAGTTTAAAATGTAATGGACAGCTTAAACAATAATAAAATACAGCTAAAGGGAGAATTAGTGAACTTAACCTAGATCTAAAGGAATAACCCAGAATGCGGCACAGGGACATAAAGAGAAGAGAGAAGAGGTATTATTCAAAGAGAAAATGCCTGAGAACTTTCTATAATGAAAGTCACATCTGAGGTTGGAAAAGAGCAGTAAGTCCCATATAGGATAATAAAAGTAGATCTAACATCTAGACACACCCTAATAATAGTGCAGAATATCAGAGACCAAAAGAAAATCTTTAATTAAAAAAAAAAAACAGAGATATAAGACATGTTACCTACTCAGGAATGATAGTCTGACACAACAGAGATGTCAGAGACGATGAAATAAGATCTTCAAAGTGATGAAGGGAAAATAAAAATGAAGAATGATGCAAAATAAAGACTTTTTCAAAGACTGAAAGCTCTTTCACAGACTCATTAAAAGAATTATCAATGGATATATTTTAGCAAGAAGGAAACAGAAGACGCAAAGGTGAAACAAAGAAATACGATAAGCAATGATGAGTTAGGAAACAGAAGATGCAAAGGTGAAACAAATAAATACAATAAGCAATGTTGAGTTAGGAAACAGGTAAATACCTTGCTCAATTTAAATAAGCATTTACTAGGTAATAATAATGATTCATTTTTTGGGGTTTATAAGATGGAACCAATAATAAGATAGAATAAGATGGAACCAATATACTGAACGACAACAATATGGTTGGTTAAAAAGAATGTAGTTAAAATGTTCTGTGTTTCCTATATACTCAGGAAGAGATTGTGATTAATTTTAAATTTAAGTCAAAGATACATGTTAAAATTTGGGAATAACCTTCTAAAATAAAGGAATAGAAAACCTTATTTTGATCCATTAGAGAAAAAAGAGGGATTCAAAACTTGATCAATATTATAGAAAGCAATCATGGAGAAAAAGAGAAGCAAGTACACACTGGGTTTAAAAAGCATATAAAATAGGGCTGGGTATGGTGGCTCACACCTGTAATCCCAGCACTTTGGGAGGCCGAGGTGGGGGGATCACGAGGTCAGGAGATCAAGACCATCCTGGCTAACACGGTGAAACCCCGTCTCTACTAAAAATACAAAAAAAAATTAGCCAGGAGTGGTGGCAGTCACCTGTAGTCCCGGCTACTCAGGAGGCTGAGGCAGGAGAATGGCATGAACCCGGGATGCGGAGCTTGCAGTGAGCCGAGATTGCGCCACTGCCCTCTAGCCTGGGTGACAGAGCAAGACTTCCTCTCAAAAAACAAACAAAACAAAACAAAACAAAAGTATATAAAATAGTGCTGGGTGCGGTGGCTCCTGCCTGCAATCCCAGCACTTTGAGAGGGTGAGAGGGGAGGATCACTTGAGCCAAAATGTTCGAGACTGCCTGGGCAACATAGTGAGACTCCATCTCTACAAAGAATAAAAAATTAGCCAGGCATGGTGGTGCACACCTGTAGTCACAGCTACTCAGAACGCTGAGGTGGGAGGATCGCTTGAGCCCAGGAAGTCGCAGCTGCAGTGACCTGTGATTGTGCCACTGCACTCCTGCCTGGGTGACAGTGCAAAACAAATGAACAAAAAGTAAATAAAATAGTGGTGAGCTGGGTCATGGAAGTTAAAGAACTGATGACAACTGTTGGAAGATAAAGTCTTAGCAGAAGAGCCTGCCAGTCAGATTGCCGAGGCTGAGTGAAGTACAGTGTCCTTGCCTTTCTGAGATGTGTGCTTCTCCACTTCTCCTTTATAATCAAAGCCGACTGCTGACTACAGAGAAGAGGAGAGAGAATTGGTTAGAATCAGAGCTGACAGGTTTTCCCCTTCCTGACCTCCCCTTACTCCCAGCCAGTCCCAGAGGTAGTTTGTAGGGGCTTCAGGCTGAGTATGGGTGTTTAATGTAGAAACAGGCTGGTATGGACACAAGATACTACAGAGCGATGAACATAGGCCCTGGACACAGACGGTTCTAGGTTCAAACCCTACATCCCCTATTTATAGTTGTTGAAGTTTAGGCATGTTCCTTTATATTACTAAGCCCCAGTCTCTTTTAATATAAAATCAGGAGAGGCATGTCTGTCTTATCTACCTCAACTGTAAAATGAGAGAAATGATCCCTCTTCATTTGGGATATCACGAGAACTAAATGGGACAAGGTAAAGTGTCTACTTAGGTTCATTTGCTAACTTAGTGCTTTTCTTTCTAACGAATCCTCACAAAAGTGAAATGTAATACCTAGAAAAGCGCCTTATAAAGTATAAATCACTCTGTTCATGAAGAGACATTATCCTATTCCCAGTTGATCATGCTGTACCTCTTCTCTTTCGTTACTCAATAATGGAAACACAATATGTGGATTCTGGTGGGATAACTGCAACCAGAAGAGTCTGGATCCTAGCCAGCTCCGGGACTGGACATGTTGCCCAGATACTCAACATTACCGCAGAGTTTTGTTCTCCATCTGGCTCAGGAACTATGGGTATCTGAGCAAGTCTGGGGTTTTGCATCTTAAGAACTATTAACATGTATTGTTTCTTGATTTACATGACACACTGACTGGGTGATTCCATTTGTGGCTTGTGAGCAAAAGATGTAAGAATTGGAGATTAAACAAAGGCAGGCAAGAGGGGGATCAAGATGGAACAGGGAATTCCATCCTGATTCTAGAACATTGCATGCTCCATATTCCACTATTGCCTTCTACATCTTCCCTTAGCTTTGCAGTATGTTTTAAACTTCCCTGGTTTTGTTTTTCATGGATTTTCCCTCCTATGATGCAAACAATTAATGTTCTAGAACTTAGCTTTAAGGATTCATGCCCACTTAATTAACAACTGTTGGTAAAAACAAAGAAAAAATCTCAGTTAGCTATGAAGGAGATGTCCTCTCTCTGTGTGCAGCTGCAGGGCAGGAGATACCATTCTGCACTATAAAAAATGAGCTCAAAGAATCTGACCTAATAAGGTGTGGAACTAAAAACATCAATGAGTTACCAATCTTACTCTCCTGTCAACAATATGATGCTGTAATCGTATGGTACTTTTTTCTGTCTTTAAAACAACATTTTGTTTTGTTTTTTACAAAGGAGTCTTTAAAAATACCTGGACTTTGTGGATTGATGCTAAATCCTGTAAATAGTAACCCTAATTAGTTGTTTAACTTGATTATCTGCTGCCGTGGTAGTAATATTTAAACTGACAACTCTGTTTTCCTAAAAGGCATGAGTATTTATAGGGTTTTGATGTTAAGCCAAAGAAGAGCTTAGACGATTCTCTGTTCTGTCTTCATGCATGTGAGTATATAAAAACCAGTGGCTTGAGGAATTCTTCATTCAAACAGACAGTTTGAGAAGCTTCTCCTTATTTGAATCTCTGAGCTCAACATGTGGCTTCCAACATTGGCACCAAGGAACTTGCTGAGGGAGGTATCCCTGTGATGGTGTCAGGTCCTCACAGCATCCACTGCCCTGTCTTCCAACAAAGAAGCATGTGCCTCCATCCAGGGGTGAGTGTGGGCAACTTTCACATGACTGGAGGTGGGTGGTGGGGAGAGAGAGTGGTCACTTACCTTGTCTGCCCTGTCCCTCTCAACTCCGTACTTGCCCCCAAAGCCTTTGGCAGCATCCGTCTGAGAAGAGTGCTTCTCCACCTCGGCAACATACTCATGGCCCACTGCACTCTGAGAAGAATCAAGGATGGAGTGAGTGAAATGATAAAAATGACCTTAAAAAAATGAACACAGAGATGGAGTGGGATGTAGGCATGTAAGAAATTCCATTCTGGGTCAGATCTATGGCCTCTGACAGTGGTGCCAAGGAATATGCGATGGGAGAGCAAGGTGATTATTTCTGGAGACCTGCTCATTCCTGTTCTTCTTTAATACCATTAGTAATCCTTCATACTGAACACTCCCATAGGATGGGCTGGGAACAAGGGGATAGAGACTAGATAGACAGAGCAGTGTTTAAATCAGAAACAAGAAGAGCTGAAACAAGAGCACTGTGCAGCAGAACAGAGTGTAGTGTGGGGTAGTGTGGAGGAGAGACCAAGGGGACTGACCGGACGCCATAGCCGGGATGGAATTTTCACTAGGAGAGCCAGGGATCTTGTTCTAGATCTTTGCTCCTGTATGGCCATCAAAGTTCAGAAGTGAACTCTGAGCTTTATACAACATGTAATGTAGGACATATATACAAAAAATCACTAAATACACAGTAAAGAAAATAATAAAGAGAAGTCGCAACATAGACATAATACATAAACATTTAAAAGCAGCAAATGATTTTAAAACATATTTTTTCCTTCTCCACTTGTGTTCCCTGTCTTCTTGGTCTAGGAGTTACAGTGTGGTTGGGGCTACAACAGGCCAGCAGTTCTAATATATAGGCTCTTATTTTCTGCCATGTATATCTTATGTGTTGAGATAAGAAAAATTTGATACAAGTAATATGATATTTGTATCAATAATATTGGTCTCAATAATATTAGAGACCAAATGAACCCTGTACTTTTGAATGAGTTTTAACTCATGAACCGATAAATGAGTCAAAAAATATATATTTTGATCGAGAACAAAAGTATCTGGGTGTTCTAGTGAAATATTTTATATATACTTAAATATATACTATATATGTTTATGAATAAACTATAATATAAATATATTATATCATATAATTATAATATATTAAAATATACATATAATATAAATTTATATATTTACATTTACTTATAATTAT
>NW_016803631.1:658878-695691 GCF_001698545.2 Rhinopithecus bieti | reverse complement strand
AATTATTTATAAATATTTACAAAATATATAAATATGTATATCAATTTTTTAAATGTATATTTTCAAAGCAAATCTTTCCCTTTCAACTTACCTTGTCCATTCGGTCTCTTTCTACTCCAAACCGACCTCCATAGCCATGGGATGCTTTGGGCCCTGACTCCATCTCTTTCTTCTTGAGAACATCATGCTCCTCTGATACTTTGTTCCTCAGCTGGTGGATGCTGGAAGAAACCACATGACCAAGGATCATCTATCCCAGGAAGGTCAACAAACCCATCTTCCCAGAAAAATGGAAGTCTTGAAGTCTGTCCTGTTTATTTTCAGTAATAACCTGGGCCCCCAGAATATACTAGTGATAGGTCTAGAAGTAAAAGATCAGTCTGGCCTGCATACTATAGCCTGATTTAAACTCTCCATAGGCCAAAAATATTTCCTCTAGTCTGTTATTTTGCTCACTAAAATAACCTTCTGACCTTTAGTCCCATTTTTCATGTTCTTAAATATTAGAGGACAATGATACCTATATTCTGATAACTGGAAAGTTATTTTCTTTTCTGAATGGATCAGCTTTCTATCAATTAGAGGATGTGTCTCAAAAGCAGAAAATATTCACATACCATTGGACCTACACATTCTAGTTTTAGGAGTCTACACCAGGGAAATATTTTAAATACGGCAAAGCTTAATGTCTAAATGATACTCATTGAAGCGTAGTATATAATAGCAATAACTAAGAAACAATCTACATGACCAGTGGTTGGGTAATAGTTAAATAAATTGAAATATTACCTTTCACTAGTGTACTAGGAAGTCATTAAAAACAATGCTTATAAAAACACAGAATTGGGGAAATTTATTTAAACATTAGTAGTACTTTTTTATGCTTTTTGGTCATGAATTAAGATCTTCTGCCCCTTCCCCACAGCCTGATAATACCTGAGAAAACTAATAACTAATGAAAACTAACTAACAAAATCCACTCACAGTAATTGCTATGACACGTTAAGGCTCAAATTATCTTGATTTGAAGGGACACCTTTATCCCTAAGAGAAAGTACCACCAAAAAAAGGCATTCTCTTTCTTACTTCACACCCACTTCCATCTTTACCATGAAGGTGACTGCAATACTTAAGAGGGTGGAAAGCCATCTTGGCCAACCTCTTTGGCTTGAGGATATGAAGTGATAGCTCAGCACCAAATGACAATCAGATCTGTTATTTGGACACATAAGGATCCGGGGATTGTTGGAAACATTTGGGCAAGAGAACCCTAAATAAGAAATTTGACTTTCTGTAGCAAGCAATAAGGGTTTAGGGTATTGAGATAGTGATATTACTAGGACTTCACCAGCTCAGGACAACAGACACATTGTTATACATAGAATGGCTGTCTCACAGCAGAAATTGTCTTCTTTTACAGAAGAATAGATCCATCTGGTGGCCTTTAGTGGATAATTCCACTAAAGGTCTTTTAAAAAGTCTTCTCAGCTTTTGCCACAGTTAATTTTAGAAAGCTGGCTATGAACCAGATGAAATGAAGCCAAGTGCTGGAAGAACCCCCTGTTCCCATGCCTCCTCTAAACTCTCTGGCAGCATTGAAAGCAGAGATCTTGTGTTGTCAGTTCAACACCAACACTGTGTCAAAAGCTACTAGTACCAAGGACGTGTAAATGCCTGCCCAGTATCTTCCAACTGAAGTATTCAGATAAAAGACGAAGAAAAGGGGGCCAAAATTTACTTTCAAATGGAAAAAATATGTAATTTTTAAATGAGTATAATAATTGTTAAATGGGTTATAACTATATTATAGTTAAAACAAGTTTTTAAAAGGGATTAGAAAATGATACTCAGGAATATTCATCTAAAGGATAACAGAAAAACTAGTCAGGGGATCACACCAATAGATGACGTAATTTGAATGAAATTGTTGAGGCCCAAAGAAAACAAACTTCTTTAGGTTATAGCTGAAGTCATTCTAAACAGGTCTTTATTATTATTATTATTATTATTATTATTGAGACAGAATCTTGCTCTGTCACCCAGGCTGGAGTGCAGTGGCATGATCTCGGCTCACTGCAACCTCTGCCTCCCGGGTTCAAGTGATTCTCTTGCCTCAGCCTCTGGAGTAGCTGGGATTACAGGCATGCATGTCATGCCCGCCTAGATTTTGTATTTTTAGTAGAGACAGCGTTTCACCATGTTGGCCAGGTTGGTCTCAAATTTTTTTTTTTTTTTTTTTTTTTTGAGACGGAGTCTCGCTCTGTTGCCCAGGCTGGAGTGCAGTGGTGCGATCTCAGCTCACTGCAAGCTCTGCCTCCCGGGTTCATGCCATTCTCCTGCCTCAGCCTCCTGAGTAGCTGGGACTACAGGTGCCCGCCACCACGCCTGGCTAATTTTTTTTTGTATTTTTAGTAGAGACGGGGTTTCACCGTGTTAGCCAGGATGGTCTCGATCTCCTGACCTCATGATCCACCCGCCTTGGCCTCCCAAAGTGCTGGGAGCCACCCAGCACTTTGGGCGTGAGCCACCGCGCCTGGCAATATTCTATATCTTGATTGCATTGGTGGTTATATATATAGGTGGCTGTATTATATATATATATTCAAAACTCATTGAACTATTTGCTTATAATGATTAGGTATCAATACAGTTAATTTCTGGCTGGGCGTGGTGGCTTACACCTCTAATCCCAGTACTGTGGGAGGCCGAGGCAGGCGGATCACTTGAGATCAGGAGTTTGAGACCAGCCTGGCCGACATGGTGAAACCCTGTCTTTACTAAAAATACACAAATTAGCTGGGCGAGGTGGCACATGCCTGTAATCCCAGCTACTCAGGAAGCTGAGGTAGGAGAATTACTTGAAGCTGGGAGGCAGAGGTGGAGGTTTCAGTGAGCTGAGATTGCACCACTGCACTCCAGTCTGGATGACAGAGCGAAACTCCATCTCAAAAAAAAAAAAAAAAAGTTAATTTTGAAAATAATAAAGTGAAGAAAACATTAAATGAAAGAGACTTTGGGTACTCATAAAGAGGTTTGTTTATGAAGTGATTGTAGTATTATTAAAGCCAACTTATCAAGTACTTTGTCACTGTAAACAGAATAGCAAGCAGCCTTAGGGAATAGCAATAGCTTAGCTCTTGAGAATTTGCATTTTATTTCAACAAGAGAATTATGGACATGACAATATTATGTTTATTAGACAAAAACAAAATAATGGTTAAGATTTCAGCCCATGGAGTCAGACTGAGCCGAATTCAAATTACTACAGGTTGAGTATCCCTCATCCCAAACGCTTGGGACTAGAAGTGTTTTGGATTCAGAATTTTTTCAGATTTTGGAATATTTGCATATACATAATGAGATGTCTTGGGGACTAGACCCATGTGTAAACAGAAAATTCATTTATATTTCATATACACTATATTAAGAAAGGTATTAAAGAAGAGCTAAATAAATGGAGGTAATTTTATTTTCCCTTGGGGACGCCGAAAACCTGTGTTGTGCACCTGTATTTTGACTGCAACCCATCACATGTAGTCAGGTGTGGAATTTTCTACTTGTGGTATCATGTGGGCTTTCAAACATTTCAGATTTTGGAACATTTTAGATTTTCAGTTTTTAAATTAGGGATGCTCAACCTGTATCTCTGTATCGTTGGACAAATTGCTAAACATTAATATATCCATTCACTTTTCTGTGAAATCAGGATGTCAATGTCATCTATGATATAGGGTTGTTTTTAAAAAGTACTGTGTTTTGCATGACATGTAATAGCTTAATAAATGTTGGTCATTATTCTTAAGTTACAGCCATGGCTCTTCCAGTACCCGTGTGAGGTAAACAGGGATGGTACTATAATCTCCAGTCACCGCTGGAAATCAAGATAGGATGGTAAAATATTATTACTCTCCTCAGCATCATGAGCCCTTTTACAGCAGAGCTGGAATCAGTCCGTAGAGCTCCAGAATTCTATTTCAATACTCTTGGTATTACACCATTCTTTATTTCCACTTGATATAAAATGTCAGGGCACAAGAAAGAGGACAGGGTCACTGAGGCAGACATCCTATGGTTATAGCTCAGTAAAGATTTAATCTAAAGGCCAGACAGGTTCCAGGAAGTGCTGAAAGATTATTCTAGAGTGGTGCCACTCAGTGTGTGGTCCACAAGCTGAACTGTTTCTGTTTCACAGGGAAATAAGAATAAAAATTGAGAATATGTGTTTAGAAACTTTTATAGCAATTGGACATAGTGATTTTATTCTTTTTCTTTTTTAGAAATGGGGTCTCACTATGTTGCTCAGGCTGGAGTGCAATGGCTACTCACAGATACAATCCCACTACTGATCAGCACTGGAGTTTTGACCTGTCCCATTTCTGACCTGGGCCAGTTCACCCCTTCTTAGGCAACCTATGGTCCCCCACTCCTGGGAGGTGGGAGGTCACTATATTGATTCAGAATTTAGTGTGGAGACCCAATCAGCATAGAGCACTATAGCCCAGAACTACTGGACTCAAGTGATCCTCCTGCCTCAGCCTCCTGAGTAGCTGGGTCTATAGGTACAGACTAGCATGCCTGACAACATTGTGATTTTATATCTGTTGAATTTAAAAATACAAACTGTGTTTGTATTGTCTATGTTATTTTTCACCATTTATTTTCCAGAAACTCAATTTTATTTTATTTTATTTTACAAAAGTATCAGTCTGTGACAGATTTGAAAATAAACAGACTGGTCAAGGGAAAAGACATCCTTGAGTCTTGAGAATGAATGGACAAGAGTGGAGAAAAGAAGGTGGAGAGAAGGGTGATAGTTCTTGAAAACCAGGCAGTTCCTTTACAGAATGGATAAGGGACGCATAGGACCATTTGAGTTATTCACTGAATTACCAAATTACTACCCAAACTAAATTTATTCAAGCAGACCTAAAAAGAGACATCACGCTGTGGGGAAGGTAGTAAGATTAGTAAGAACTACAACCACTTCCTTTTCCTGCTTTTAGTCGTCTCAGCTCTAAAGCTACTGCTTTTTTGTTTGTTTGTTTTGTTTTTTTTTTGTTGTTGTTTTCATTTTGGGATCTGTCAGTGTTAGAATCTACAGCTACTATTCTCCTCTCCAATTTCCCCCTCTTTTCCAAGGACCATGGTGATTCCCATCAGATGTTAAAGACTGACTTAGCCCACACTAACCAGGGGGAATCCCCAAATAGTGGAAACTTACTCCTGGAAAGTCCTCTAGAGGTCTTTTTGATCCAGATGGGCAAAATGAGAATCAGAGAGGAAAAGGGACTTGTCTAAGGCCACCTGGCTTGTTACCAGTAGATACCAGGCTTTTACTCCTTGATAACCTGGGTAAATGGGAGATGAGAGAGCTTTTTTTGTCAATATCTCCATCATTTATTCTATCAGATATTCAGTTAGGTTAACAAAGAAATGTGCAGGGTCACCATGTTGTACAACTCCAGGGAGCACCAGTCAGGGTGTTCTGTATACAGGAGTTGTGCAATACAACAGTACAGGTAGACACCACTTAGGAGAAAAGAGGGCTGTTGTCTGTTTACATGTTCGTTAGATTTTAGAAAGGAAATCTGATTAAACTAACCTATGTTAACAGGAAACAAAAATAACATCACTGAGCTGCTCAGAAGTGCTAAGTACTGCGTTAGACATTGGCTATCCCATTAAATTCTCACTACACATCTTCTGAGTGGCTACTTTTTTTTACATTATTTCATTTTTTTATTAGGATTGCTATTTTTTTTTTGCCAATGCCTACTATATTGCAAGTTGTCATGGTGGAGTGTTGGGAAAAGTTTTCAATTAGCAATAATCACACCTCAGATAAACCTCACTGGCTATAATACCGCCACTGTGCAAAGCTAGAGTTGCTATTCTTATCCCCGTTTGATAAATAAGCTGAGGTTCAAAAAAGTTATGTGACCAAGTTCACATTGCTAAGAGTGGCAGAGTTAGGAATTGAATCTAAATCTATCGATATCCAAATTCAAGCTCTTTCCGTAAGATTATGGCAGGAATTTAGGAGACTTCTTTAAAATATTGTACTTCTACCTCCTATATATGAAACAGGCACTGGGAGAAAAAAGGTACGAAGTATGCATCCTCATCTGGACAATCCCCAGAATACTAGCACTGAGTGGCTTTTATTCAGAAAAGGAAAGGGGTCTTTTTTTTTTTTTTTCATCTATGAGTCTATAGAGGGGTATCACAGAAACTTCCTGAATGACCCTGTTCCATTGTTTCAATCTTTTTCCAGAATGGCATGGTTTAAGAATAATATTCATTATAGGTACTTAATTAAAACATTTATTTATTTATTTATTTATTTATTCATTGAGACTGATTCTCTATCGCCCTGGCTGGAGTGCAGTGGCACGATCTCAGCTCACAGCAACCTGTGCCTCCCGGGTTCAAGAGACTGCTGTGCTTCGCCTCCTGAGTAGCTGGGATTACAGGCACCCACCACCACGCCTGGCTAATTTTTGTATTTTTAGTAGAGACAGAGTTTCATCATGTTGGCCAGGCTGGTCTTGAACTCCTGACCTCAAGTGATCTGCTTGCCTCGGCCTACCAAAGTTCTGGGATTACAAGCGTGAGCCACCACGCCTGGCCGAAATCATTTATTTCTGATTAAACAATGTGATACTGTCATCCAGTTGTATAAACTTGTGCCAGGCTTTCACAGTGTGTTGCTTGTGCAATGTGGTCATCCACTGACACTTTTTAAAATCTAGAGGTAAAAGCACTGCTATTAGGGTGCGGTGGGGGGAGTTAAAAATGGAGCTTAAGACTGTATTAGTCTTGCCATTTTGTGTGTAGTTGTTGAATGCTTGCTCGTTACACTATTTATTGTGTCTACCTTGCTACTAATGTTTGACATTCTGATACTGTCCAAAGCAGATGGTCCTGGTTAGATGATCCTGAATAATTCATGGAAGAGAGGAGGGGATCTCTCAGCCTGAATATATGACATATCCCACAGAAACCCCGGATATGTCTGTAAGTTCCTTTTATCTTCTGGTATCAGAGGGTTTTGTTTGTTTGTTTGTTTCTGGTAAGATGCAAATGGGGCTATAATCTTAAAGACTCCTGAACATCATTGCCAAAATAGTTTTTATCAACAGGTTTTCCAAGTGTTACATTTCTTCATATTACCATTCATGGCTTCCAACTTCTGTCAAATAGCTAAGTACAAATCTGTATTTTAAAAGTTATTTGGGCCAGGTATGGGAGCTGAAGTGGCCTCTTTTTATAGCATTTATTCTGAGTTCTTCACCTTGACATTTTACTGAATTATTCTTAGTCCATCCGAAGGAAGTCACCCTGAATTCTAAATACACATTTATATTTATCTGAAGAGACAGACAGGAGATAGATGATTGCCAGGTAGATAGATAGAGAGGACCTTAGTATTTGGGCCACTTCCTCTCTGAATCTCTCATGCCTTACTAAAGGAAGGGAGGCAGTTAATCCAATAGATCCCCACTTGGGGAAATAGCAGAGTTGTTAGGTATAAAAGACAGATAATAGCGTTGAGGAGGATAAGAGGAGAGACATAAAATGGAAGTACACAATGACACACAAGCTACACACAGGAACAGACTCCAGAAGAAACCAAACACAATAATACATAGACATGAACTACCCTATCCTTTTCCTCCCTCACCTTCCCCCAAGTCTCTGAGTTTTCTTTGGGCTCTTCCCATAACCCCCTTCCTTTCCCCCGGTCCTTTTGGCACTTACTTGATGTGTTCTGTGCGTCCAGAGCCCTCGATGGTCTTGGCTCCCCACCGCTGCTCCTTCTCAGAGATGTCATTCTGCAAATGACAGCACTCAGTAATACGTGATGGCAAGAAATGTGCCACATTGAGAAGGGCCACACAACTGACACATGCCCTCCATGTCCCCTGTGTCCACTGCCTTCTTCAGTCTGGGTCTTTACTCACATCCCCTCTATGTTTATCCCATCCTGACCCCATGTAAGAATTAAACTGGTGAGGCCGGGCATGGTGGCTTATGCCTGTAATCCTAGCATTTTAGGAGGCCAAGGTGGGTGGATTTCTTGAGGTCAAGAGTTCAAGACTAACTTGGCCAACATGATGAAACCCCATCTCTACCAAAAAAATACAAAAATTAGCCAGATGTGGTGGCATGCACCTGTAGTCCCAGCTACAGGGACTACTCGGGAGGCTGAGGTAGGAGAATCACTTGAACCTGGGAGGTAGAGGTTGCAGTGAGCTGAGACTGCACCTCTGCACTCCAGCCTGGGCGACAGAGGGAGACTTGTCTCATAAAGCAAGCAAACAAATAAAAAAACACAAAGAATTAAACTAGTTAGCTCTGAAACCTCCATTCTTCCTCTGCATACTTCATGCCTACCCCATCTGGTCTCCTACAGCTTTTCAATCCCCCAATTACTCATGTCCAGCATGAATCCTGGATCATGGGCCTGGGGAGACCCAGGTTCACCTGCTTCTCAACTTCAGTATAGCCTGCCATCGCCTGTCAATTACACCATCAAACTCACCCACGCCTGTCTCCTTTCATCCCTGATACCAGGTATCATGCATGCCCCACAGGCGACAGCCAACTGTCCTACCAATTAGTCCCAGTAAGAGGGCTGTCTCAGTCCCAGAAGGCCCTTTTCCAAGCATCCTCAAAGGTTACAGAGTGGCCCAGATGCCCTCGCCACCCCACTCTCTGCAATATTCAAGCAAAGCTACTTCCAAACTCACCACAAAGTCAGGATCTGTGTCCCAGTCATCACCCTGGGTCTCCACGGAAACAGACACATCATGGCCCACTACAGACTTCCACATCTGAGAGTGACAGGAGATGGGAATAATTAGGGACAAAAAAGGATCAAGAGGAGGGAAAATAGGAATGTTGAAGTCAAAATATAGAAGCCCAATATTTCCTGCCATTTTTTTTTCTTAGAAGAAAATAGAAAATGAAGCAAAGCAAATGGGAGTTGTAGGAAGGCTTTTCTGCTCAGTTACAAGAGGAGAGATGGGGCTTTATTCAAGACAAACCAATGTGGCCTGGGCCCGCTTGGGGCTAAAGAGAAGTTGCCATGGGTGTGGGTGACACTAGGTAACCCGTGAGTCAAAATTGCTGGAATTGTTCACTTGTGTCCCAAGGCCAGCCAGGCAGTGGCTGAAGGTGGTTGGCAATGAGGGGTGCTATAATATCCCTAGAATTATGGCCTCATTTCACTCAGGTTTCTATATACGATTCCTTTGTCACTGTTGAAATACAAATTGGTTCAGTTTCTCACAAGTGAACATCTACATCCCTCTTTACAACCTGCTGAACTATACTGAGAATTTTTCCAGCCTCTTGTCCAAGTGATGTCCCACCTTCACCCTGAGTCTGGTCACTTCACAGCTGTGTAAGGTCAGTAGGGACAGTCGGCTGACATTTCCACACTGAAGAATGCATGGGAAAGCATTATTTGCTGGGAATAAGTCAGTTATTACTCAATTTTTAAAAAATGGTTCAATTATATTTCTAAAGAAAAGTAGTTCAAAAAATAGCATGTTTTCAAGTTGACAATTTATCATAGAAAATAAAAAAGAATCATATAATAAATCTTATTTTGAACATTAAAAGGTATTCAGTTTTTATCAACTAAATAAATGTTGCAGAAATATTTAGAGAACACTAGCTTGGAAGGGTGCCAAACTTACTCTGCTAGGGCATCCCCAGTGTTCTAGTCGGCCTTCTGCACAGTGCAGAAGGAAGAGCAGCACAATTGCTCTGCATCTGTGGATCTTGGTGTGAAGAAGTAACAACAGACAAGGCTCATCTGCTGTGGTTGCCACTGAGACTTCTTGACCCTGGCATGACTTGCTAGCTGGCAGCCCTTCCCTCCTCAGACACCTCATCCCATTGGAGACCTTCTTCATGCTCTCCATTGTCTCCAAAGAATTCCTTTACAACTACTCCTCGGGTTCTCCTGTCTCCACCTAGGCCTTCAGATTCTCTAGTTTTCTATTTCCACTTGAAAACTCCATCTTCTCCATTGAGCAACCCCTTAAACACCAGCCCAGGAGAAGTCTGGGGTAAATCAGTTAAAGAGATGCTAAGGGGACACCGGACAGATATTGACTGAGTCAACCGTGAGTCACGGCTGAAAGCAGCTCGGCTTTCCCTGACGTGGGTGGAGACAGCAAAACAAGACTTAGAATCCTTCATCCTTACTACCCCTCTACTTCTCATCCCCTGGCTCCTGGGCTGCTGTGCGACAAAAGGACTGTCACACACAAAACTGGAATGGAGAAGTTTCTGAAATAGTCATGAGCAATAAGGAAGCAATGAGGACTGATGGTCCCATCCTCTTTCCTGTGGCTCCTCTGAGGCCTCAGCCTGACTCTCCCATTCACCCATTTTTGAAATAAAGAGTTTCGGAAATAGAGACAATTTATCTAATATCCTTGACCTATTGACCAGAAGCCAGAAAGGTAAGAGGTGCCATCTAGAGGTGAGAACCAGAGAGTAATCTGGTGAGGCCTTGTTGCGATGCTGACCTCCTGCATCAAAGTACACGGACTGGGAGTCAGAAGCCCTGGCTGTCACCCCAGCTCTGTGACTAAGCCTCTGAGAGACCATCACAAGGGCATCAACAGAGTAGGTACTCATTTGCCAGGTATGAGACCAGTCGATTAATAAATACTAACTTGAATAATTTGTCAAATCAGCAATTATCTCTGATTTCCCCAGTGGAAAATAATGAAGGGGTTAACCTAGCTAATCTGTAAAGTCTCCTTGATTTCTGACATTCGGGGATTCTGTGATCTACAGTCACAGAAACCAGCCCCAGCAGAATCATCATGCCTTCTCTTGGGCTCCATCAGCACTTGGTACTCAGTGCTACTTAACATCAGCGACTACTTCCTTATCTGTTACATTTCCTATGTGGGTTTGTTTCCCTGAGACCATGTGCTCTTCAAGGGCAGACACTGTTTTCTTCTCCTGTGGTCCTCCTCCCAACTCAGTACCTAGGGGAGACATGCCTTAGAGTGGGTTGTAGATTATCAGCAGAAACCAGGCAACACTTTGCTTGACGTTTGTGCTAGATGGCTCCTGAATCATTTGCCTTGAGTTTAAGCCCCTCCCTTCTGTTTCTATCTCCAGATGCTGATTTGCTACAACCACTCACAACCAGGCCTTCTGGCCATAAAAGGATAAAAGCCTACTATTGGTGACCTTGCCCATCACCAAGGACTAAGAGCCAGGTAGATTCCTCCTCAACAATTACTGTGTTTCCCGACTGTCCCATGGCTCAGAGTACCCACCTCCACCTGTGCGAGCCTCTGTTCTAAGCGCCCGGCTCCTCGCGTCCACACCGACTCCCTCTCTGGCTGCTGCCACTTTGGAGTGAGAAACTGGGCTGCTGCTTCAGTTCCGTATTCAGGTTTTCGTCATTTCCTGCCACCCCATCCTCACAGCTACTTCCTGAAATTTGAGTCAGTTCCTTCTGCTTTAGACACTTAAATTTTAAAAGGATTAAATGTTTCTGTGACTGGTCTTTTTGCAAGGTTTTGACAATGGGGGTCATAGGGCAGTCATAGAAAATGCTGCTTTGACTCTGACTTTGTAATCTAGTGAGAGAAACAAACATTCAACCAGAAAACACATTAGAGAATTCCGTAGAACAGCATTGTGTCCTAAATAGGGTGGCAGTTATGTTTGAGACGGTAAAGGAATTCAGAGCATTTGGTATGGGATGTATTCATCAAGAAAGGCTTTATGGGAGAAGTCCTTTATATGTGGATTTTGAAGCATGAAACTTAAAAAGAAACTCACCCCTATATTACCCACAGCACTTAAAAGTGGAGTTTTCATATAGATGTTCAAATAAACATCGACCAGTTGAATGCCAGAAGGTATAACTCATGAGGGAAAAGGCAAGACATGGAAGGAGAAAGTTTCCTAGCTTGTTTGGGGCACTGTGGAGTCTGAGCTAACAAACTAAAGTTTTGGCTCCAGATAGTAGGAAGAATTCTGAAAGAACCAGGTGCTGGTCAGCTGATGGAAGGTCTTTGTGGCCTCTTGTTTCACTGCGTGTCAAGACTTGCTGCCCCTCCCTTCCCTCTTGAAGTCAGACGTGCTCAGGTGACTTGTTTTGGCCAGTGACAGATGCCACTTTCTGGCGGAGACTGTAAGACCACTGCAAGCTTTGCTATGCTCTTTCACCACTGCCCAAGGCAACCTGCAATTCTCCACGTTGGCTCCTCCAGCAGACTGAATCCCTGAGTGAGAAAGAACACAAGTGGAGCCCCATCCACCATGTGAGGGAATTGGAGTCTTTCACTAAATAGTCCTTTGTTTTGGCTACTGCGAATTTGAGGGTGTCTGTTATTGTATCTGACCTAGCCTTTCCTAATCTTGATTGTCTGTGGACTTCTTGATTTGTTCACAACGGTGCATTCTCCAAGGAGTTTAAGCAGGACTAGATGAAACTGGCCCATGATACAGGCACTTTTCTGGATTAGGAATATGAAGCCTCTGTCACTTCCAAATCTAAGGCATAATCTATGCCTGGGGGAGCTTTATTTATCCCTCCTACTTTATTACCTATTTGTCGTGGTGGTACCGAAGTTATAAGGAAGAGTACATTTGTAGAAGGGAAAATAGTCTTTTAAAATCACTTGGAATCCTCATGTAGTGTCAAAATACGAATTAGACTATATACTGTGACACACCATCCAGGTACTTAGTTCTCTGGAGAAACTAGAAATTAATCAGAGACGACACCAAGAAGCCCCATCTTTCCTTAGCAAATGTCACAAGTTCATTACTGATGAGGTAGTGAGGTGTATCACACAGAAATAGAACGGGCCTTGAAATCAGATAGACTTGGTTCAATTAAACCATTTACTGTACTTTGAGAAAGTGAGCTAGCTTCTCTCAAGCAGCAACTTAACATAAAAAACCGTAATAGCTGGTCACGGTGGCTCCCGCCTCTAATCCCAGTACTTTGGGAGGCCAAGACGGGTGGATCACAAGGTCAGAAGTTTGAGACCAGCCTGGCCAACGTAGTGAAACCATCTCTACTAAAAGCACAAAAATTAGCCAGGCATGGTGGCAGGCACCTGTAATCCCGGCAACTTGGGAGGCTGAGGCAGGAGAATCGCTTGAAACTGGAAGGCAGAGGTTGCAGTCAGTCAAGATCGTGCCACTGCACTCTAGCCTGAGCGAAAGAGTGAAACTCGGTCTCAAAAAACAAAACAAAACAAAACAAAACATAATAATGCCCTAACCTGCTACATGCCATTAAGCTTCTCTTCTCCCATTCCCACCCAGAGGGATCCCTAGGGTCTAAAGTTTTCAGTATGTGTATGTGCTAGATAAGAGTTCTCCCAGGACCATGCATGGACCTGCATCAATTTAATGCCCTAAGGCCCAGCTTATTTGATTCAGTATTAGGATAGATTTTCCTCACTGCATTCATCACCTGAGGTCTAGCAGCTAAGGCTGGAAGAATGCCTGCAGCTGTCACTGATATTGGCCAGTGAGAAGAAAGTCTGAATATGCTAGCAAGCCTTTCTATCCCTGTAACCATTCTGGGCTACTCCTTCCCTACTTTCTCATCACCCACCCTTCCCCCGCCAGCATGCCAAACACAGGTTACTGAAGACCTTGGCACATATCCATTCATTCACACACACACACACACACACAACACACACACACACACACAAACTCTTCATTCTGAAAATAATTTTATTATTTTACAGTTGTTCAGGAAACTTCCCAGGATGTTGTGACCAAGATTTAATCACCACAGTAGATTTAGAGCAGATTGGTCAGCCCACCGGTCCTCTCTCTTCTTTAGGGAGAGAATAGGCAGTGAACACATCACGTATACAGTAGTGAGAAAATAACCAACTGGTAGGATGGGGGAGGGGAGGCAGGGAATAGGCACAAATGGAATTCAATCCTGGCTGTCCTTCTCAGGTCTGTCTATATTTAATTTTATCTTCTCTATATTCTCCTTCCATTGCCACAGAGGACAGAGACAATGGGGCTGAGAAACTGTAATAACTCTCACTAACAGCAAAGTAGTTTAGTACTTCAAGAGGCCAGGAGTTGCAGTGTGGTGTTAGACCAGTCAGACTCCTGGCTGAGAGTCAATGCTTAATACTGGCTCCCAGTGGCCCCTGGGCACTGTCTCAGGGCCCACATTCCAGGAATATCCAGATATTCCTGGAACGACAAGAATTGGAACCCTGCTGTCCATAGACGCTTCTCCCTGCCCTTTGGTGAAAGGAAAGACTTGGGCCACTTAATACCTTAGTATACATGTGATCAAGGGCAAAAGCAAGGGGATTCTATCCTTATAGTCTAGGACCAGAAATTCTCCCTCCAATTATATCTGAAATTAGCAGGGAAGAAGATGCTGTCCTCCCAGGTGATCTAATAGCTAAAACCCCCAGGGAGTTCCTTCAGCTCTCACCACCCTATTCTGCAAGAGACCTAAATCAGACGTCCTATGAGGTGACGTGTTCATTTCCCTGAACTTTGTTTATGGTAGAACCACCTTCCCTCTGAAACAGGAGAAAATACAGGCAAATGAGGCAAAGAAAGTTATCAATCAAAATGATACTGAACTTTAGATTATTAGGTTTATTGAAACCATCCTCTTGGCTTAGCTGACATTCCTCAGTATTTTTTACAGGACCACAAAAGATCAGGGTCCTGCAAAATCTCAACAAATATTAGGCTCAACAAACCAACTGTGATTCTCAGATTAAGCAGAAGTGTTCAGGCCCAGGGCAGTAGAAGAAAGCAGACTTGCCAGTCCCTGCAGCTCCAACCTGTCCTTGTATCGACCTCTGTTTTTGCAGGCACTTTCCGTGGAGAGTTGGAGAGAAGACCTGTAAATGGGAAGACTGTTCCACTGGAATTGATAGTTCTGATGTTAGAGGTGAGAGAATTCCAAGTTCTGAGGCGAGTGGTCCAAAGAGTAACAACTAAGTCTACAGATGGCCCGTAAAACACAGAATGAGCAGGACGTGAATCATTAGAAAGTAGATGGCTGCTAGAAGTGGCACTCGGGTCCGTGAATGACAGAGTGAACGTAGGACTCGCTTCCATCCAACACCACTCCGGGTCTAAAAGAAAAATGTGAAAGTCAGAGAGTTTTCACCCTATAGGGCTACGCTGCTTTCCCTCCTGGTAGTCTTGTACTTAAGCAAAGCTGACCCAACCACTGTAGAAAGGGGTATCCTGAGAGGAAAGTTGCCTCAGAGTCAACAACTTGGCAAATTCCACCAGGTTCTTCTAATCTTCCCCACCCTTCCAGCCTTAGACTCATCAGCTGTTCAGTGGCTGGACTTCCACATTCCTTCTCCTCAGCTCCTTGCCCCCAATATAGCCAGCCCTGTCTGATAGTAGAACACCCTCTCTTTATCCTTTTTCCTTCTTACCCTTCGACAACTGTTGCTTGTAAGATCTATTAACAGTGCCTGCTCCTGAGTGCCACAGGAGCCAATGATAGGAGTCCGGGAAGAGTCCCATTCACTGTGCTCTAACCTGAGTTGAGAAAAAAAAGAGGCATAGCATTGGTTCATAGCATGAGAGGCTGATCAGGCCAAGTCTTCCCAGTCATCCTGCCACACAATGCAGCATAGGAGGAGACTTGTAGCAAAAGCTGCTCCCACAGACATAACCCCATGCAAGCGGGGTAGCAGCAGATACGTTCCTTCAGCAGCAGCAAAATGTGATGATAACTATCAGGAATTGACTACCTACTTACTATGTATCAGGCTCTAGGCTGGGTGCTTTACATACATTTAATCCTCAGGTTTTGGGGTTGGTCTTACTATCTTCAAAGTGCTAAGGCTTACAGAGGTTAAATTACTTGCCCACAGCGGCACAGCCAGTAAGCAGTAGAGGCAGAATTCAATACCCAGCTTTGTCTTTCAAGCCTCACACTCTTCTTTCCACCATACATCTGACTTGGAGAAACTCGTTATATATTTTTTTCTTTTATTAAAGGCTAATAGGCAAAAGCATCCAAGGAAGATTTCTGTGGGGTTTTAAAAATTAAATTGAACTAAAAAAAAATTAAATTGAATTGGCAGTCTCTACTGCCTTCTGGCTCAGTTTTTGCTGATTTGCTTATTTAATACTGGAATTTCTCCATTTAATGAAGAGGCTACCATTACTCACTCAATGGTTATGTCAAATGAACAAAGGAGCTGCATGTAACGGCACATTTGATCAAGCATTTGCCTACAGGGATGAACTTTTTCATTGGGGTAAGGAGGATGAAACCCTTTCCTCTACTCTTCGTGCTTTCTCCTTATGAAAGGATATCCATTAGTTTAATACTCTTGGGATCTCTGCAGGACACATTCTTTTCTCCAGGAGTGAAGAAATACCTTAATCCAATTTGTGAGTCTAGAAAGAGAAACTGAGCATGCACAGCCTAGCTCCTTCTTTCTTGCTTCCCTCCTGAGAGCCAGGCTGACTAAAGAATAACCTTCTGTGTCTATTCCTCCATGCGATAAGCTTTTCAGAAGCAGCTTTGATCTGGAATAGCATGGTCTGTTACCATGGACGTCAGTCTGTCAATGTAGGCTAGGCTGAGGAAGGATGAGAAGTCTGTAGGTATTGATGAGGAAGATAGTATTGGCTGCCTTTATACTGGAAGGCCACTGAGTTCTAGCTGCTCTATAGAGTACATGTGAGATTCTAATGTTACAATGGTAGTACCTGGACTAGGTAGGCAGCCCTTAATTAGCTACCCCAATTTCCATTCCACATCAGGGTTAAAGAGGGAATTGTGGCTTGAATTAATATGGCTTGCCCACAGGCTCAAGAGTCATCATCCCACACAGGCAGTCTCAGTTGGTTTGGGTCAGGTTAGTTACACAAGAGGGAGATCAACCTCCCCACTGGCCAGGTTTCACCGGTCTAAACAATTCCATAGCAAGTGGAAGACAAACAGTCATGGGGGCACAGGCATGAAAATGCTCGGCAGAGATGGCAAGACACCACACAAGGCATTTAAGCAAAGCTGGCCCACCCTCGAAGCTGCATATCAAGGCCTGAATAGGTGATGAAAATTAAGAGGTTGTGAATATGTTGGATTGGAAAGAAAGTTATCTCAAGTAAGACCTGCTCAATGGGGCTGTCACCTCTGCCACATAAACTTTGCAAGAAGGCATTAATACCAGAAATGTCATTCTCTGAGGAAAGTGATCATATACATAGGTGGCTTTCTCCCAAAATATAATCAAAGTGCCTGCTTTTAACGATATTTTCCATGGAAAGGGACTTCCAGCAGCAAAATACTCGTAGCAACTCTCTATCCTCTCATGCATAGTGATTCTTTTGATGAATTGAGAATAAAGAATGAGGGATGTGTAGCTCTGCCCTTCTGAATTACACTTGGAACAAACTGCTCATAGGAAGCACAGTTCGCTCTGTTACTCCAATGCTCTAGTTTGGCAAGAGCAGGATTTTCTGTGAAGGAGGTCTACCTTGGCCCAACATTGTCTGTGACTGGGAGGGGAAGTTGAGGGTTAGGAAGTGCATTTGCCAACAAAAAAGCCACATTCTTTTAACATCATTTTCAAAGCAGTCTTTTAATCTCTCAATCTTTTAATCTTTTAAAAAAGATTTCAATGGATTCAGATCTCAGGTAGAAAATGAAGTTGTCACTTACCTGGTCCTCTAGAAAACCCAACACCTACCTCATTTAGTTATTGTTGGGATGAAATAAGATATCTTTCAATAATGGTAGATATCATTATTATTCTCTAAGAACAACTGTTTTAGAAAACACTGACTCTCCTACACTCCCAAAAGTACAGTGTTCTCTTGGGTGCCCACAATGTCAGTAAACTCATTGCAGCAACTACCTCAAGATGAGAAAAAGATCTTAAGAAATCCTAAGTCTGGCAGGAAATGTACATGAGTATGATCAGAAAGGATCAGAAGGGAACAGAGGCGATATCCCTCAGCCTTTACCGTCTGATCTGCTCCTCGGCCAGAGAGAGAGCATTCTCGGCAGCCACTCTTTGATCTCGTTCTTCTTCCAGCAGCTTCCTTAATTCATTCACTTCCTGTCTGGTGTTGCACAGCTGCTGCTGAGCTTCAGAAAAGCTTCAGGATGAAAGGAAACAAAGAGCATCACTAGATGCAGAACACAGTTGCTAATACAAGGGATTCAAAGTCTTCATAAGGTTGTAAAGCAAGAAAATTTACAGAAGCCTGTCTGAACACGGTATTTTAAAAGCAAAGTTGTAGAGGGATTAAATGAAGCTGCAGAAAATACCTAAAGAAATTTCAGGAACTGATTATCTTTCATTTTACTATCACAGAATAGTTGTTAGTGGTGTGTGTGTGTGTGTTGGTGTTGCTCTTTTTGTTTTATAAACTTTTCTCACACAAATGTTAGTTATTATTGTTACTATTTGATCCTCACATCACTTCTGTGAGGCTAATAAGACATATTAACTCCATATAAAGGACTCCAGTTAAATGTAGATTACAGCCTAATTTCTGGACTCTAGTGTATGCTCCAGGGTTGAGACAGCCACTCCCCTACCTTTGCTGTGGCTCCCTTAGTTCCTCAGGATCACTCTTTCTGTGAACTCCATTCTTTTCCTGGGGCGCTCCTGGAGCAACATCTATATTTAGTGGCCCCTGGAAGAAGAATAAGCTTAGTAATTCAGTGACGAAAGCTCTTAAGAAAGTGTACTCGAGCAAAACGAGAGCTTGTTTATAGAGGATTATCCCCGCTTATAATTCTCAAGTCCAAATTTAGAAGTCAGAAGCTTCTGCTCTAGCAGATTACTCACCTACATAAAACTCTCATCTTGATTAGATTTTTCTCCCAGATTCTCATTCTTGAATTTTTCCTCTTAAAAGTTAAGTCTGGGCCGAGCACCGTGGCTCACACCTGTAATCCCAGCACTTTGGGAGGCCGAGGCGGGTGGATCACAAGGTCAGGAGTTCAAGACCAGCCTGGCCAGGATAGCGAAACCCTGTCTCTACTAAAAATACAAAAAAATTAGCCAGGTGTGGTGGCAGGCGCCTGTAATCCCAGCAACTCGGGAGGCTGAGGCAGAGAACTGCTTGAACCCGGGAGGCGGAGGTTGCAGTGAGCTGAGATTGTGCCACTGCACTCCAGCCTGGGTGACGGAGCGAGACTCCGTCTTAAAAAAAAAAAAAAAAAAAAAAGTTAAGTCTGCTGTGGATGTTTATGGATTTTCCAGATGCCACTTTGATCCTTCCCTTGCTCGCCAGCCCCTCCCAAACCCCTTCTCCTCCTCCGTATCCTATATGTCTTCATACTAATTCTCAGTCTCCTCCAACTTCAATGCTGCACTCCTCTCCCTGGCTGTCAACAGTGCTGCCTGTTTTGTTTCTCAGATCCAAAGTTTCCTACAATTTTCTTATTACTTAAAGCAAAATCAACACTTCCTCTGTTTCAGAATACCAAAAGTCTCAGTCATCGCTGTTTCCTACTCATGTTTTAATTTCTCTCCCACCATCTCACTGATCTTTTTTCTTCTAATTGCTTCACTGTAATTTTTCTCAGACCTTATTCCCATGTCAATTAACTATTTCTTCTTTCTCATTTTCTTCCCTGACACCTAATTACATTAACTTCTTCCATACTGCTCTTTAGTGCTTCACCCACTTACACTAAATGTCATCACACTTTTCCCAGTCTCTCACCTTCTCCTTACTCACCGCCTGCAGCTCTTGAACCTGCTTCTCCAAGACTGCACAGTGATTTAAAAGGTCACCATAGTGCTGCTGGTTCTCACGAAGACTCTGACTGGTATCGCAGAGCTGAATGGAAAGGGTGTTTTTCTCTTCCAGTAGCTGAGAGAACTGAAACAGAAGCGAGGATAAGCACCATCCTGCAGTACTATAAGCAGTGCTTAGGCGAACTGTTCTGAGTTTTCAGGATCGAATTTTCCTATGGAAGACCTCTGTTTCAGCAACAGCAACAATAGCATTTTGTGTTCCTTCAAAGTTGGAAAAAGCATAATTTTTTTTTTTGACCAAGACAGAAAACAATTCTGGAGGAGTAGCAGAAAGGTTTTCTTGTTTTGTTTTGTTTTTTTAAAGGGTGCCCAGTACATTAACTGAAAAACCATGAAGCAGAAATCCATAAGCAATCTAATAAGATAGGCTATTCTGGGTACATAAGAGGGAAAAGGCAATGCCTCAGGTCCAAGTTCACGCTACTAACAAATGACTATAATCTCCAGAACTCAATATGGCTGGAGAGAGCTGTCACCCCAAAATGTGTGCAATAATATGACTAGGCAGATTCCTCAGTACCATAAAGGGTTATAAGTTACTGAGAGAATAGAATAAAAAGTTATAAAATGTGGTAGAAGGGAGAAACAGAATAAATCCCAACATGTCTATGTGTATGTCAGAAACTGTATTGGGAGCATAGATTCTCCCAGGTAGAAGCATTTCAGTCCCTTAAAGCAGAACTCTCCTCTACTGCATGACTAACAGGTCATCGTTCAGTCTTCCCTTGAAAGTGTTCAGTGTGAGGGTGCCCACTACCTGACAAAGCAACCCGAACCATTTAAAAAACTGAAAATTCGTTTTTACATTGAATGAAAAATTTACCTATTGTAGCTTCTACCCATTGATTTGAATTTGGTACTCTGGAACTATAATTCTCTCACTTGCAGGCTGTCAAGTTTTAAGTTTTAGTTGTGATTAGCCTCCAGGTAGATTAATAACCACAGAGATGTCTCTCCAAGTTACATACTGTAGGACCATGTACATTGTATGAGAGGAACCCAGTATACCAGTTGCATGTTCAATCTTTTCTTGATGATTCCTTTTTGTAAGGTTTTGTGAAAAAAAGTTGAAACAAACAATGTTTTAGAGGAGAGGCGACAGTTTTCTAGAGACAACTGTGAGAAAGGGCATTTGATGCATATAGAAAATTAGAACAAGAGAATCCATACATACTTGTAAAAGTGCTCTGTTAGCTGAACATTGCTCTTCGGATATAGGGTTATTTTTTGTTTGTCATTCTGAAGAGCAATGTTAGCTTACAAAGTACTTTCACTGGTATCATCTTATTTGAGAGAGGCAGAGAAAGGATTTCTGTCCTTGTTTACAAATGGCTAGTAGATGTCAAACCAGGACTCAAGTGTGGTTCTTGATTCCAAGTCTAGAGCTCTATGTACTATCTGATGGTGTCCAATCTGACAGTCTAGCAATGAAAGTTAAGAAAACTATAGAGTTTTGTTTTGGGTAGGGGGTGGGAGGAGGTGGGAATAGTTAGAAAAGGATATAAATATTTGAGAATTGATAGTAATTTGAAGAGAGTTAACTGGGTACAATGACAACTACTGGGTTCTGAGACAGGGAACATGTTCTTCCCTTAACCTAAGAGGAAGTTAATTTTCCTGGCCACAGTGAATAGTCCAAATCATACCAAAAACAAACATAGGTCCTTCTAGTTTAGAGGTTGGCAAACTATGATCCAGAGTCTGCTGCCCTTTTATTGAAATAAGGTTTTACTGGAACATGACCAGCTCAATTGATTCTATATTGTCTATGGCTGCTTTTGTGTTACAACTGCAAAGATGAGTAGTTGTTAACAAAGATTGTACGGTCAAGAAACCTAAAATATTGTCTGAGTCCAAAGGAAAAGTTTGCTGACCTCTCCTCTAGCTTATAAGCTACTATATTTCACTGTATCTATACCTGTCAAAACGAAATAGGAGGGAACAATTTAGACTACATTATGTCACTAATCATCCATCTCATGTTTTTAAGTTTCTAGCACATTCTTACATTATATACAAACATCCAACCAGCTGGTAGAAATGCAGTCATCCCTTATTATCTATGGGGTATTGGTTTCAGTACCACCCCTGGACTCCCAACTCCCAGTATACCAAAATTTAAGGGTTGCTCAAATCCCTTATATATAATGGCAGGGTATTTGCATATAACTTATATACAACCTCCCATATACTTAAAATATTTTTAAATTCATGCATAATAGATGTACATATTTTCAGGATACATGCTACAATGTAATATATTCATATAATTTGTAAAGATCAAATCAGTGTATCTGGAATATCCATCACCTTAAGTATTTGTCTTTCCTTTATGCTAGAAGCATTTAAATTCTTCTCTTCTAGATATTTTTAAATGTACAATCGATTGTGGTAAACTATAATCACCTATTGATTTACCTAACACTAGGTCTTATTTCTTCTATCAAACAATGTATGTGTACCCATTAATCAACTTCTCTTCATTCCCTCCTCTCCATTATCCTTCCCAGCCTTTAGTAACTACCCAATGCACTCTCTACCTTCATGAAATTAACTTTTTTTTGCTCCCGCACAAGTGAGAATGTGATATTTGTCTTTCTGTTCTTGGCTTATTTCACTTAACATAATGTCCTCCAGCTCCATCCATGTTGCCATGAATGACAGAATTTCATACCTCTTTATAGCTAAATAATATTCCCTTGTGTATATATACCACATTTTTCATCTATTCATCTGTTGATGGGTACTTAAGTTGATTCTATATTTTGTTTTTTATGAATAGTGCTGCAATAAACATGGGAGTACAGATGTCTTTTTGATATATTGACTTCCTTTCTTTTAGATATATGGGTTGCTGAATCATATGGTAGTTCAATTTTTTTGCTTTTAGATATACCTCCATACTGTTCTCCACAGTGGCTGTACTAACTTACATTGCTAACAGTGTATGGGAGTTCCCCTTTCTCTGCATCCTTGCCAGCATGTGTTACTGCCTGTCTTTTTGATAAAAGCCATTTCAGCAGAGGTGAGATGATATCTCACTATTGCTTTGATTCACAATTCTCTGATGATTAGTGATGCTGAGTATTTTTTAAATATCTGTTGGCCATTTGTTTTTTTTTTTTTTTTTTTTGACAAGGAGTCTCGCTCTGTCGCCCAGGCTGGAGTGCAGTGGCCGGATCTCGGCTCACTGCAAGCTCCGCCTCCCGGGTTTACGCCATTCTCCTGCCTCAGCCTCCCGAGTAGCTAGGACTACAGGCGCCCGCCACCTCGCCCAGCTAGTTTTTTTTTGCATTTTTTAGTAGAGACGGGGTTTCACTGTGTTAGCCAGGATGGTCTCAATCTCCTGACCTCATGATCCGCCCGTCTCGGCCTCCCAAAGTGCTGGGATTACAGGCTTGAGCCACCGCGCCCGGCCCTGTTGGCCATCTGTATGTCTTCTTTTGAGAAATGTCTATTCAGATCTTTTATCAATTTTTAAATTGAGTTACTTGTTTTCTTGCTATTTAATTGTTTGAGTCTCTTCTTTAATCTGGTTATTAATCCCTTGTTAGATGGGTAGTTTGCAAATGTTTTCTCTCATTCTGTGGATTGTCTCTTCACTCTGTTGATTGCTTCCTTTGCTGTACAGAGCCTTTTAGCTTGCTATAATCCTATTTGTCTATTTTTGCCTTGGTTGCCTGTACTTTTCAGGTCTTATACAAAAAAGCCTTGACCAGATCCATGTCTTGAAGCATTTCCACAAGTTTTGTTCTACTAGTTTCATAGTTGCAGATCTTAGAATTAAGTCCTTAATCCATTTTGATTTGATTTTTGTATGATGAGAGATAGGAGTCTAGTTTTATTTTTCTGCATACAGATATCCAGTTTTCCCAGCACTATTTATTGGAGAGATTGTCCTTTCTCCAGCGTATGTTCTTGGTGCCTTTGTCAAGGATAAGTTGCCCCTAAATGCCTGGCTTTATACCTGGGTTTTTAATTGTTTCATTGGTGATCTGTGTGTTTGTTTTTATGCCAGTATCATGCTGATTAATCAGGTAGTGTGATGCTTCCAGCTTTGTTTTGTGTGTGTGTGTGTTTTTTTTAGATGGAGTCTCACTCTGTCACCCAGGCTGGAGTGCAGTGGTACAATCTTGGCTTATTGTAACCTCCACCTTCCAGGTTCAAGCAATTCTCTGCCTCAGCATCCCAAGTATCTGGGATTACAGGCGCCCACCACCCCGCCAAGCTAATTTTTGTATTTTTAGTAGAGACAGGGTTTCACCATGTTGGCCAGGCTGGTCTTGAACTCCTGATTGCAGGTGATCCACCTGCCTCGGCTTCCCAAAGTGCTGGGATTACAAGCGTGAGCCACCACACTCGGCTCAGCTTTCCTCTTTTTAATCAAGATTGAGTTAGCTATTTAGGAGTTTTTGTGGTTACCTACACATTAAGTTTTTTTTCCATTTTTGTGAAGAATATCATTGGTATTTTGATAGGGATTGCATTTAACCTGTAGATTGTTTTGTGTAGTACTGTCATTTTAATGTTATTAATTCTTCTAATCCATGAGCATGAAATATCTTCCCTTTTTTTACTGTCCTTTTCAATTTCTTTCACAGTGTTTTATAAATCTTTCACTTCTTTGGTTAAATTGATTCCTAAGTATTTTAAATTCTTTGTAGCTATTGTAAATGGGATTGCTATCTATCTATCTATCTATCTATCTATCTATCTATCTATCTATCTATCTATTTATTTTATTTTATTTTATTTTTTTTTGAGACGGAGTCTCACTCTGTCGCCAGGGCTGGAGTGCAATGGCCGGATCTCAGCTCACTGCAAGCTCCGCCTCCCGGGTTCACGCCATTCTCCTGCCTCAGCCTCCCGAGTAGCTGGGACTACAGGCGCCCGCCACCTCGCCCGGCTAGTTTTTTGTATTTTTTAGTAGAGACGGGGTTTCACAGTGTTAGCCAGGATGGTCTCGATCTCCTGACCTCGTGATCCGCCCGTCTCGGCCTCCCAAAGTGCTGGGATTACAGGCTTGAGCCACCGCGCCCTGCCTATTTATTTATTTTTGAAACACAGTCTCGCTTTGTCACCCAGGCTGAAGTGCAGTGGCGCGATCTCAGCTATTGCAACCTCCGCCTCCCAGGTTCAAGTGATTCACATGCCTCAGCCGCCCGAGTAGCTGGGATTACAGGTGTGCACCACCACGCCTGGCTAATTTTTGTATTTTTAGTAGAGAAGGGATTTCGCCATGTTGGCCAGACTGGTCTCAAACTCCTGCCTCAAGTGATCCGCCCACCTTGGCCTCCCAAAGTGCAAAGATTACAGGCATGAGCCACCATGGCTGACCGGGATTGTTTTCTTGATTTCTTTTCCAGATTGTTTGCTGTTGGCATATATAAATGCAACTGGTGTTTGCCTGTTGATTTTGTATCCTGCAACTTTACTGAATTCGTTTATCAGTTCTAACAGTTTTTTGGTGGATTCTTTAGGTTTTTCTAAGTATAAGGTCAGATCATCAGCAAAAAGGCTAATTTGACCTCTTCTTTCCAATCTGGATGTGCTTTATTATTTTTTTTTCTTTTGCCTAATTGCTCTAGCTAGGGTGTCTAGTAATATATTGAATAACAGTGGTGAAAGTCGGCATCCTTGTCTTATTCTAGATCTTAGAGGAAAGGCCTTCAATCTTTCCCTGTTCAGTACAATGTTATCTGTGGCCTCCATATACTTTAAATAATCTCTAGATTACTTATAATACATAATACAATGCAAATACTATATAAATAGTTGTTCTACTGTATTTTTAAAATTCATGTTTTTTTCCTGAATATTTTCAATCTACAGTTAGTTAAATCCGTGAATGCAGAAACCACCAATACGAAGGGCCAACTATAAATATAAAACCTGAACATCTGACAAAAGAATTAGGGCAGTGGCTTAGAGAACAATCTATGGTGACAGCCTATCTACTACAATCTCATTCTGGGGCCCAAGAAGCAATACTCCTAGTTAGCTGGGGCTCATTCAGAGTGAGACTAAGCTCATGAGATTGTAAGCTTCATGAAGGAATATGTGTATCCTTAGTACCTAGCATACAGCCAGGCTCATGGAAGAAAAATAACAGTTATTAGTTTAATGACTGAATAAGGCTAGGAATGAGGTGCCTTTCTTACAGATGAGTTCTAAAGGAAGAACTGTTTCTCACTCAGAATGACAGTGACCTATGCAGTGTTTCTCACACTTCAAGTGGAATTACATATCTCAATAAAGGTGTTAACACAACTTTATCACTTAGAACCCAGTATATAAATATATGTAGTTAAAACTAAAGTTTGTCAAAGACAGACATATTCTTTATTACATATTACATACATGTTTTACTTCATTTCTTTTCTGTAAAAACACCAACTGCACTATTTGTAATAGCCCCAAACTGGAGAAGCCCAAATGTCCTTCAACAGAATAGAGATTGTGGTATATGCCTACAATGCAATACTACACAGCATGGGAGTGGAAAAATGACACTATATGCAACGACATGGATGAATCTCACAAAATAAATGAAGCAATACAAAAGAGAAGGTATGATGCCATTTATATGTAGTTCTAAGTGGGTAGGAGTGAACAGAAGACACAAGGGACTTCTGGAGTTCTGGTATGTTCTAATTCTAGATCTGGGTGCTGATTATATAGGCATCTTCACTTTGTGAAAATATATCATGCTGTACTTATGATTTGTTTACTTTTCTGTATGTTTTACTTCAATAAAACATTAAAACTTTTTTAGTTGTTACCCACCAAAATGATTTCATCATTAATTAATGGTCCTGAATTTCAGTTTAAATCCCAGCACTTTGGGAGGCTGAGACGGGCGGATCACGAGGTCAGGAGATTGAGACCATCCTGGCTAACATGGTGAAACCCCGTCTCTACTAAAATACAAAACAACTAGCCGGGCGAGGTGGCGGGCGCCTGTAGTCCCAGCTACTCGGGAGGCTGAGGCAGGAGAATGGTGTAAACCTGGGAGGCGGAGCTTGCAGTGAGTTGAGATCCGGCCACTGCACTCCAGTCCGGGCGACAGAGTGAGACTCCGCCTCAAAAAATAAAATAAAAAAATAAAAAAAAATAAAACACTGTCCTAGACAGACAAATGCCCAATGTGATTCAGAGTCTAATGTTTGGAGAGTAAATGTAACAGAGATGAGATGGGAGTTAGTTTACGAAAAAAAAGAGACAGGCTAGAGCTGTAAAGGGTGGAACTTCTGGAAATAGCTGATTTGCTGGAAGGGGAACTGCATGGGAGCTGCTCTGGAGTCCCTTTGAAAACTCCCAGACAAATCTACCAATAAAGGGTCTGCAGTTTAACTAATTCATTTGGGCCTGCAAACTTTAAAAACTGCCAAATGTCTCCTCCAAGTTAATAGTGTAGTCTCTGATACTTCAGTGTCAATTAGTTGAATTTAACTACATTTAATAAGTACCTTCTATATATGCAGTCACTGTGCTTTTCCACATACATGATCAGACTGACTTCCTCCTAACACTTCAGGCAAGTTACTTACTACTCCAGGGCCTTTTTCCTCATCTGTGAAAATAGCCTAGTGATCTTTGTAATTTTTGGATCACAGATCCCTTGGTCAACTGATGAGTTCTTGTGATGAAAAGCTTATACACACACACTATTGTGCATACAATTTTTGGGCATTCTTGGCTCTCCTCAAAGCTAATCTCTGGACTTCTGATTCTGATTGATCTCTAAATATCTTGTAGCTGTATCATAGACTACTTACCTGAGTTCCTCTCAACAGGGCAGAACTAGGGCAGGTGCCACTAAAGAATATTTTGAATAGCCAGGGAGCAACAGGAGGACAGTTCTTAAGAGGGTGGGGTAAGGAGTAGCCTCAGCATTAATACAAGTGATACAGGTCAGGGGGAAGGCTTCCCAAAGTAGTTGGTTTCTTTACTCTTACTCTCTGAATTTATCCAATCATTCCCAAGGACTCACCAAGGGCAAAGAACAAGAAATGGCTCTGTGTCCAGTGCTTTGGAATAAGCACCCAGGTTCTGAGAAAGGTGAAACTTGTGTTACACCTAAGATATGCTACAGCTGGGACTCTATGCTGAATCAGCTTCTATTTGCCTTCTTGTTCCAGTCATGGAAAAAAGAAACTGAATTCCAGTCTAACAGGAAACACTTACCTTGCTGTTCAGTTGCTGAATTCTTAATTCCTTTTGGTGAATTTCCTTTAAGCTGTCATTGAGCTGGGTCCTGAGAAGTTCTGTCTCATAAATCAGATTTTGTGACCCGTCTGGGGAAGCTGATGTCTCTGGGGATGCCTGCCAGGACACAAACAGTGATGAAATTCTCTCCTAAGATTGCTTATGCTTAATTCCTTCCCTCTAGAAATCCTGTCCGCCCCATAGGAAGTCATAAGGTGGCTTATGGGCACTTAAAAGTGGCAGATACTTAATTTGTAGGAAGTTGATGCTTTCTGGGTTAGTGCCTTGAAAAAAAAAAAAAACTTTCTGTTCAATCATTATCATTTGTTCAAAAATTTATCTCTGAGTAACAATAAGCATTGAAATTACTCACCTGTCTTTGGTATTGCACTTTGAGGGGCTGAGCCTGGGAGGAAGAAGACCTCAATTCCCTTATAAGATTCTGCAGATGACTGAGCTGCTGATCTTTATCTGAAATAGCCATAAGGTACTGTTCCTTCATTCTCCTCTCATGTATTTCCCAGGAACTCTTCTCCATCCTAGAAAAAACATGACATAATCACAGGTAAAAATACATGTGTAGCTGGGCATGGTAGCTCGCACCTGTAACCTCAGCACTTTGCTTATCTTCAAAGTTACTCAAATCTGGAAGGTAAAGAAAGAAAGGCTAAGAAAAAGGTAGAAAGAGAAAATGTGGGGAAAAAACAGAAATCTTTTTTTCTCTATCTCCTTTTCTCTTCCCTAAGGGTCAATTATATAAGGAAATAAGGAAAATAAATATCCTTTTAGATTGCCATTAGAGGAAATTTAAAGAAGAAAGGCTGCAGGAAATAAGCCTTTAGAGGCCTTTAGAGCTTTGCAGCTCTTCTTAGGTTTACACTAGTAGCTGAACACTTTAATATTTCTGTAGTTCTAGGTGATGTGGCGATAAGATGAGAGGCATTAAGCGATGCTCTGACACGGTACCAATCACCTTTGGAGGACCCTGAATTCAATGCTTAGCATTAAAGTGCATCTGAAGGACACAGCAAGCACCTAAACTTTTGATGATAAATTAAGATTCTAACAGAATACAGCTGGGATGCTAATCCCTGAAGAAAAATGGAGGTCAAAATGGAGCAATTTATCTTTTCTCTTGAGATTCAATTTCGAAAAGAAGAAACAAATTTACATTTCTAGAGAGCAAAACTCAGTTGCTTTGCCTCTTTTTTTTTTTACTTGCTCTGCAATCATCATCATTTGTTTAAAGAAAAAAAAATTTCTCTTGTATTATCTGGGGAAGCTGCCAACTCCATGCAATGAGCTTGATAAATTTCACTTATAAGCAAGTCCATAAAGATGTTAAATATGAAAATCTTTTAGATGTAATTTTACTCCATAATGTTTAAATCATTAAATTCTAAAAAGCATTTTGCTGTATCAATGTTGCTTAAGCTTTAAAATGTTGGGTGTCTGAACATTAAGAACTCTCTTAGAGATGTTATGATATTTATACTATATTGTCAGTTGTCATTCTAGTGGCCCCTTGTAAGCTGGATAGGAATTGAGACTCCAACTCATATTTTCTGTATTCATTTGCCTCTTGTCCTCTAACATTGGTGAGACAAAGCAGGTGCTGTGTGATCAGCAGCAATGTCCAACATGGTAATTCTCCTTTTAATATCAAATCTTGAAAGCTTTTGAATTTTCTTTTTTTTTTTTTGAAACAGGGTCTCACTCTGTCACCCAGACTAGAGTGCAGTGGCATGATGTTGGCTCACTGAAACCTCCACCTCCCGGGTTCAAGCAATTCTCCTGCCTCAGTCTCCCAAGCAGCTGGGATTATAGGTGCATGCCACCATGCCCAGATAATTTTTGTATTTTTAGTAGAGACAGCCAGGCTGGTCTTGAACTCCTGACCTCAGATGATCCACCCGCCTTGGCCTCCCAAAGTGATGGGATTACAGGTGTGAGCGACCGCGCCCAGCCAAGTTTGAATTTATTAAGGCAGCATGAACCATCTTAAGTTAAACAGTAACAACCTCCCCAAAATGAGGCTGCAACAACTAGACCTGTTTTTATACACTAAGTGTTTATTCTTGGGATTAAATTTGTTAGAAAAATTGAATTTAAAAAAATCAGAATTATAGATCCTATCTTAATTTCTTCTGCCATGATAGCATTGTTATTGTTCTGTTCCTTAAAAAGAAGAGCTAGGATTATTTCAAGACAAAATAAAATAGACATATTTCTCCTTATTCCTCCAACTAAGGCTGAGCATCCCTAATCAGAAAATCAGAAGTACTCCAAAATCCAAAACTTTTTGGGCACTGCAATGACACTCAAAGGAAATGCTCATTTAGATAATGCATATATTCCAAAATCCAAAAAAATCCACAATCCAAAACATTTCCAATCCCAAGCATTTCAGATAAGGAATACTCAACCTGCATAGATAAAACCCTTTGGCCTTATAAATAAAAACAAACATAAGAAAATTTAGAAAGATGAAGGTGGCAAACCAGCTAGGGATCCCCAGACTTGAGGAGTGACATGGTGGTAAGTTCCTTGGTTTACCATTTGTATTCTGCATATCCCAAACTGGATACTGGAGAATTCCATGACCCAGAAACACCAGTGAGTACTAGGTTTACTTTGTCTTGCCAAAGGACCAGGAAGGGACAGTCTAGTTAGACAGAGACATTCATGATAATAACCACCATACTCCAGGCAAACAACATGGAAAAACCACAGTATCTCACCACTCCCATTAACAAAGACCTGGTAGATAAGCTAGTTACATTCTTGGCTGGTGATAATAAGGTACACCTCACCCTCCCTACTGAAGTAGTGTCAGAAAAGGCCAAGTATGGAGCTTGGGCTCTCATGACCACCTAGTGCTAAGAAGGTTCCTCTCTCCGACTGCCCCTCCTCCCCCGACTCCCACTGTGGTATCACTGGAGGCAACATGTGGGGCCTGGACATCCACCTCCACCATAACAAGGTTGATAAGGCACTCTTCCTTGTCCCTGCAGAGGTGGTATCAGAAGAGACCAAGTGGGGAATCTGGACTTTGGGTACCACCCAGTGGTAACAAGATGCCCCTCTTCAACCATTCCCCATGGTGTCAGTGGAGGCTAAGCGGACAGTCTGGACTTTCACCACCACCTGGCAATAATGAGGTGCCCCTCTCCATTCCTTCCAGCACAGTATCAATGGAGGCCATGTGGGCATCATGGACTTCCACTTCCCCTGGCAGTATCAGGGCATCCCTTCCTTCTAGGGGTATCAACGAAAGTTGAATGGGGTGCCTGGAGTTCACCATCCACCTAGTGTCTTCCTTCCTCTGCTGGTGTGGTGTCAGTGAAGCCTGCTAACACAGAAGATTCAAATAAGACTGAAAGTCTTATAATCTCCAAAATGTTCAGAATATAACTAAAAATCACTCATCATACCAAGAACCAGGAAAACCACAACTTGATTAAGAAAAGGAAATCAACAGATTATAACATTGAGGTGACACAGATATTAGAATTATATGACAAGAATTTTACAGCAGCCATCATAGAAATGCTTCAACAAGTAATTACTAACATACTGGAAAAGTATAAAAGCTTCAGCAAAGAAAGAGAAGATGTAAAGAAGAACTGAATGGAAATTTTAGAACTGAAAAATACAATATCCAAACTAAAAAGCTAACTCACTGGGTGCCACAGCAGAATGAAGGTAGGAAGCAGAGAACTTGAAAATCAAATAGAAATACCAAATCTGAATGATAAAGAGAAAATAATCAATAAACTGGATTTCATCAAAATTAAAAAGACCCTGTTGAGGGAGATAAAAGATAACCTGCAAATTGGGAAAAAATATTTGCAAACCACAAATCAAACACAGAACACATACCTATAATATATAAAGAATGCTTAAAACTTAACAGTAAAAAGTTAACCCAATTAGAAAATGGACAAAAGACACGAACAGATATTTCATCAAAGAGGATATATGGATGTCAAATACGCAGATTAAAAAGACGTTTGGCCATTATGCAAAGTGGTTTTGCAGTTTCTTTTTTTTTTTTTGAGACGGAGTCTTGCTCTGTTGCCCAGGCTGGAGTGCAGTGGCCGGATCTCAGCTCACTGTAAGCTCCGCCTCCCGGGTTTACGCCATTCTCCTGCCTCAGCCTCCGGAGTAGCTGGGACTACAGGCGCCCGCCACCTCGCCCGGCTAGTTTTTTGTATTTTTTTAGTAGAGACGGGGTTTCACCGTGTTAGCCAGGATGGTCTCGATCTCCTGACCTCGTGATCCACCCGTCTCGGCCTCCCAAAGTGCTGGGATTACAGGCTTGAGCCACCGCGCCCGGCTGCAGTTTCTTAAAAAACAAAACATTCACTTACTATATGAGCTAGCATTTGCACTCCTGGGCAATTATCCCAAAGAAATGAAAACTTATGTCCACACAAAAACCTATATACAAATGTTCATAGTAGCACTATTAGAGTAGCTAAAAATTAAAAACACTATGCATGTCCTTCAACAGGTGAATGAATACAGTGGTATATTCATAATATGAAACATTATTTATAATGAAAAGAATGAACTACGATACAAACAACAATACTGATGGATCTCAAGGGCATTATGGCACATGAAAAAAGCCAATTTCATACGGTTATACACTGCAAGATTCCAGTTAGAAAACATTCTAAGCCGGGCACAGTGGCTCACGCCTGTAATCCCAGCACTTTGGGTGGCCGAGGCAGGCGGATCATGAGGTCAGGAGATCGAGACCATCCTGGCTAACACGGTGAAACCCCGTCTCTACTAAATATACAAAAAAATTAGCTGGGCATGGTCGCGGGCGCCTGTAGTCCTAGCTACTTGGGAGGCTGAGGCAGGAGAATGGCGTGAACCCAGGAGGAGGAGCTTGCAGTGAGCCAAGATCGCGCCACTGGACTCCAGCCTGGGCCACAGAGCGAGCAAAAAAAAAAATTCTCAAAATGACAAAACTGAAAACAGATTAGTGGTTGCTAGGGGTTGAGGATGCAAGGAGGGTAGGGAAGGGAGGAACGTAACTATAGACTAGTAGCACAAAGGACGTATTTGTGGTGATGGAGTAGTTCTGTATTTTGGTTTTGGTGGTGCTTACATAAATACACATCACAAAATTGTATAGAACCACACACACAGATACTCAAATGCATGTAAACATGGTGGAATCTGAATGTGGTCTGTGAATTGTACCAATGGCAGTTTCCTGGTTTTGATACTGTGCTACAGTTACGTAAGATGTTACCACTGGAAGAAACTGGGTGAAGGGCACATAGAAGCTCTCTGCACTATCTTCCCAAATCTACAATTATTTCAAAATAAAAAGTTAAAATGAAAAGAGTTGAAAAGGAAGGATTATTGTACCTGAGCTGATGCAGCTCATGCTGCCAGGAGAGGTTTTCCTGCCTGAGTTCTTCTTGCATAATCTGAAATGTTTTTGTCTTATCTTGATACTCCTGAAGTTGAGCCTTCAGTGGACGTAACTCTGTGATCTCTTGATTAATCTGTAAGTATTGCTGCTGCAGATTCTTCAATTCCTTCAGCTTTAACCAAAGGGAAAGTAAAAGGATTATTTGTCACATCTCATTCATCTAACTATAAGTAATTGGTAGCTCCCTACTAAGTAGTCAGACACTACAACATGAAACTAGCACCTAACAGTCCACTGACGACATATCACTGCAGCATAAGTCTCTAAAGTGGTGAAATACATGCAGCTAGGCTGATGGAAATCACCCATGGAGCTGCCATCAAGGCTGCAGGGTCTGACTATTCCTGCAACTTCTACTCCTTTTCCCGGCTCCTAAGGTCCTAAGTTCACTTTAGGGCTACAATTCTGACGTGGGGTAGACTTAAGAGACCTACAGCTTCACTGTGGGTGGTCACATCCTAAAACAAGAACTAGTCATGTGTCCTTGTTAGGGTTCTTAACTTTCCTACAGGCCTATCAATCTTAATTGTAGCTTAGTGGATACCGATTATAAAGAAGGCACTGCTGCTCAGTGGTTAAGGACACAGGCTCTGGAGTTAGATATTGTACTGCTTCTTAGACGTGTGACCCAATGCATGTTCTTCATACCCTTTAAGTCTTAATTTTCCTCATCTATTAAATGAAGGTAATTATAGTACCTTTTTCATAAGAATATGAGAAGTAAATGAGCAAATTAATGCACTTCACACATAAAGTTAGTGATGATGACAGACTTGCCTTTAATTAGCAACACTGCCTACCTACATTTCAGATATATTTTCAAGCTCTTCATCTCCAATACTCATTAAAAGCTTAGTAATACTTGGGAGAAATAATATCAGGACATCTGGGCAAAGATAGGGGTCTTGTTTACACACCTCTTTCACCCACTTAGAAACATTGCTAAAGCTAAAATAATAGCATTTTTTAAAGCACAAAACACAACAACAGGAAAAACAATAGAGGAATCAGCAACAATAAAATTAATTTTGGAAGCTGAAAAGCAGATGAGTAAGTGGTAACTGACTTAACAGATCTGAGAAAGCAGAATCTAAAGCTGACAGTAAGAAAATCCAAGAATCAGTAGAACGTACTCTGCAGAATCTTCAAAAGGCTCAGGAATTAACAGCATCATGTACCTCTGGAAAATACGGTGATGGGGGTGCGAGAGAGGTGATAGCTGAGATAAGGAGGTCTAGATGAAAGCTGCTTAAGAAGCAATTTTTTTTTTTTTGGAGAGATGCAGTCTCAGTCTGTTGCCCAGGCTGGTCTCAAACTCAAGGGCTCAAGTGATCCTTCCACCTTGGCCTCCCAAAGTGCTGGGATTACAGGCATGAGCCACTGCACCTGGCCAGAAAACAACTTCATCCATAGATCCCTTCCTCAGCTCCACACTTTTTGTTACTCCAACAGACAACTAATTTTATTCTCTGGAGAGGTAAAAGCAGTGTCTGTGGACTATGGCACATGAGGCACAGTTGCAAGTAAGGGTACTGTTCCAAATAGAGTGAATGCATGCTTCCTGAGTGCTTGAAGCCTTTCCTCTACTGAACTTGAAGACTGCTGGTAAAAGACCTTTTCCCCCCACAATGGAAATGAGAAGTCTTCTCTTTAAAATCTGACCAGCCCAAGAGAAACTAAAGATACTGAGATAAGGGCTACCAATAAGCTCAATATCATGCAATGAAACTGCATTGGTAGGTCCTACCCACAAGCTTTTAGACCCTCCCCTTAAACATGAAGAGTACATCGAGGATTAACCTTCACCTGAAGAATGGCTAACATTAAGGAAGGGAAGAAAACCAACCGGAGAAGGTAATTTAGAAGAGATTACCAGGGGAGAAAATGTAATGTACTCAAAGATTTAAGAGATAATATTGTAAATAAGAAACATTATAGCATAAATTAAAATTATAAAGAAAACTCATTATAAGAAAATGTCAAAAAACAAAACTATGACCACTAGCCTTAGAAAAAGAAGTTAAGGGATCCTGAGCAAGATGGCCGAATAGGAACAGCCCCAGCCTCCAGCTCCCAGTGCGAGCGACACAGAAGACAGGTGATTTCTGCATTTTCAACTGAGGTACTGGGTTCATCTCACTGGGGAGTGCCCGACAATCGGTGCTGGTCAGCTGGTGCAGCCCAACCAGTGAGAGCTGAAGCGGGGTGAGGTATCGCCTCACCTGGGAAATGCAAGGGGGAAGAGAATCCCTTCTCCTAGCCAAGGGAAACGGACACACACAACACCTGGAAAACTGGGTAACTCCCACCCTAATACTGCACTTTACCAAGGGTCTTAGCAAACGGCACACCAGAAGATTATATCCCACACCTGGCCCGGAGGGTCCCACACCCTCAGAGTCTCCCTCATTGCTAGCACAGCAGTCTGAGATCTAACCGCAAGGCAGCAGTCAGGCTGGGGGAGGGGCACCCTCCATTGCTGAGGCTTAAGTAGGTAAACAAAGCCACCTGGAAGCCTGAACTGGGTGGAGCCCACCATAGCTCAAGGAGGCCTGCCTGCCTCTGTAGACTCCACCTCTGGGGACAGGGCATAGCTAAACATAAAGCAGCAGAAACTTCTGCAGATGTAAATGACTCTGTCTGACAGTTTTGAAGAGAGCAGCGGGTCTCCCAGCATGGAAGTTAAGATCTGAGAACGGACAGACTGCTTGCTCAAGTGGGTCCTTGACCCTTGAGTAACCTAACTGGGAGACAGATCCCACTAGGTGCAGACTGACACTGCACACCTCTGAAACGAAGTTTCCAGAGCAAGAATCAGACAGCAAAACTCGCCGTTCAACAATATTCTATCTTCTGAGCCTACGCTGCTGATACCCAGGCAAACAGGGTCTGGAGTGGACCTCAAGCAAACTCCAACAGATCTGCAGCTGAGGGTCCTGACTGTTAGAAGGAAAACCAACAAACAGAAAGGACACCCACACCAAAACCCCATCAGTACGTCACCATCATAAAAGACCAAAGGCAGATAAAACCACAAAGATGGGGAAAAAGCAGGGCAGAAAAGCTGGAAATTCAAAAAATCAGAGCACATCTCCCCCTCCAAAGGAACGCAGCTCATCGCCAGCAATGGATCAAAGCTGGACGGAGAATGACTTTGACAAGTTGAGAGAAGGCTTTGGTCGATCAAACTTCTCAGAGCTAAAGGAGGAACTACGTACCCAGTGCAAAGAAACTAAAAATCTTGAAAAAAGAATGGAAGAATGGATCACTAGAATAATCAATGCAGAGAAGGCCATAAACGAACTGACAGAGATAAAAACCATGACACGAGAA
>NW_016803631.1:651616-656114 GCF_001698545.2 Rhinopithecus bieti | reverse complement strand
GTATAATAAAAAAAAAAAAAGAAAGAAAGAAAAAGAAGTTAAGAAAATCTATCTATGAGACAAAGAAAAAAAATTTCTTAGACATTAATAGAATGGAAAAAATGAAAAAAAATTTGGAATCAAAATACAAAGGTGAGAAAATCTTCCAGAAATACAGCAAAAAAAGAGAGCAAAGGTAAGAAAATTAGAGAAGCAATCGAGAAGGTCCTACATCTAAATAACAAAAATTTCAGAAATAAGACAACAGAGAAAAAGGATAGAAGAAAATAGTAAAAAAATAATTCAACGAAATTCCCAAAAAGCTGCTAGTATGATTTCTTAGATTCAAAGGACTAGTTAGCATGATGAAGAAAAAAAGGCCTATACCAAATTATACAATCAAAAAATTTCAGAATAGGGGAGAAAGGGAGGGAAGGTGGGGTGAGGGGAAGGGAAGTGAGAAACAGATGACATACAAAGGATCAGGAATCAGAATAGCTTTAGACTTGTGAACCACATATAAGCAAAAAAGCAATAAACCAATGTCTTCACAATTTTGAAGGGAAATTATTTTCAGCCTAGAATTCTATGTCCAACAAAACTATCCATCAGGTAAGAGAGATAAAAAGACATTTTCAATAAATTTACCTTCCATGTATCATTTCTTAGGGAGCTATTGAACGATTTATTCCAAGAAAAAGATGGCACAAAATCAAGAAAAGGAATACATAGAATAGATGAAATAGGAGATCTAATATAGGAGAAAGGTGAAGGGAAATATTCTAGGATAGAAAGTGTATCCTAGGAGTACAGGGCCACTGGTTGATATAGAAGCAAATCAGGTACTCCAGGAGAATTTTCTTCCTGAGGATGAAATTGATGGGAATAAACATCTTGAGAGGAGATGTGGACAAATGGCCATAAATCTGAGGTTAAATTACATTAAGTGCAAAGAAAACCAAGTAGCAACAATAACAAAAACTGTTATTAATCTGGGAAAAACAGACTCAGGAAAATAAAAGTAACATGTCTCTAATGCTCTAGTAGCATTTGTAGTCATAAAAATGTAACTCTGAATTGGTATAACCAAAATTAAAATTAAATTATATCAAGAAAATGATGAAGGTCAGGCACGGTGGCTCACGCCTGTAATCCCAGCACTTTGGGAGGCCGAGGTGGGTGGATCACAAGGTCAGGAGATCGAGAACATGCTGGCTAACACAGTGAAACCCCGTCTCTAGTAAAAACACAAAAAATTAGCCGGGTGTGGTGGTAGGCGCCTGTAGTCCCAGGTACTTGGGAGGCTGAGGCAGGAGAATGGCGTGAACCCAGGAGGCGGAGCTTGCAGTGAGTTGAGATCGTGCCACTGCACTCCAGCCTGGGTGATGGAGTGAAACTCTGTCACAAAAAAAAAAAAAAGAAAAAATAAAAAGAAAAAAGAAAATGAGGAAGGGGTTTGTATTAAAATGTGCACACACTGGCTGGGCGCAGTGGCTCACGCCTGTAATCCCAACACTTTGGGAGGCCAAGGCAGGTGGATCACGACGTCAATAGATTGAGACCATCCTGGCCAACATGGTGAAACCCTGTCTCTACTAAAAATACAAAAATTAGGTGGGCATGGTGGTGCATGCCTGTAGTCCCAGCTACTTGGGAGGCTGAGGCAGAAGAATCACTTGAACCCAGGAGGTGGAGGTTGCAGTGAGCTGAGATCGCACCACTGCACTCCAGCCTGGGGACAGAGCAAGACTCCGTTTCAAATAAATAAATAAGTAAAAAGTGCATACACGAATAGGTTTTACTGTGAAAGCAGGGGGAGTAGAGAGCTAAACCCTGTTAGTGTAAAGAAAGTCAACAGTTGATGCAACAAATGAAGAGCCAAAAATGCAATATAAGGATGATATTTAGATACAGAGGAAATACTGAAGTAAGCTAAAAGGTTTGAAAGCAAATTGCCTCAGAAGAAATGGGGTTGATGTAGTACTACTCTTAGCTTTTCCCACCAAACATTGTAGAATTTAGTGACTAATTAAGTATGTGCCATATAATTTTATTTTTAACCCAAACTCCAAAACGTATTTTGTTTTGATTTAAGGCAAAACATATTCCTTTATGCAATCCATTCACTCCTCTAGTCTAGTAGTCTAGATACTAGACTAGAGGTATCCTAGAATGGATCATCAGAAAGCTGTGTGCCTGGGACTACATTTTAGCTCCTTGGAGTGGTAGTTTTAGTGAACTGGACATAATTCTTTTGCTATGCACTTACATTAAGGGACAGCTAAATAAAAACCCTAAAAACACATTATTATATTTACTGTAGAGAAGTAATGGATGTTTCACAACTGCATAGTGTTCTCTTTATGGGAACACAGAAGAAATTTCTTACAGGCCTCAATACTTAAAGACTATTCTTGTCTTGAGTAGGTGATTTTTCTTTCTCCTTTTCTCCTAGACAATGAATACTGCAGTTCATGCAGGTGGTTTTCATTCCCTCTTTCTGATGGCTAATAGAAACCTCAGAGCAAACTATGGATCCCGCTTTCTAACACAGTACAGGACGTAGTAACTTCTTCTTGGGACACTAACCTTACTCCTGGTTTAATCTTTTTCTAGCCTATCCTCTTTTTCTCTTCCATCTCAGTCCCTTTTATTTTACCTTGAAAAACTGTTTATATGCTACCCCAAATCATTTTCAAAATGAGGAGTGCATAGATAAATACAGGCACCCCTAGAGATATGCCATCTGCTTAGTCAATTCTATGCTAAAGATGTACAAACAAGTATAAGACATGACACTTACCAGGAGTTTGCAAACTAATTGGGGAAATAAAAAATAGTGTATAGAAATTAAACACACGCGCGCGCGCACACACACACACACACACACAATATGGCAATATGGGACAAATGGTAAGTAAAGTACTAGGGAAGTACAAAGGCAAAAGACAATCAGGCAATCACGAAATGTAAGCAGAGGATTTGAGCTCTGGAATGACCTTTACATAGTGGGAAATAGACACTCAAAAAAGGAAAGCAATTGGGAGAACATTTTGGCTGCAGATGATAATATGGGTAAGTAGGAAGTACCAGGTATGATTATTGCGTACTGAGTAGATCAGTTTGGCGTGAATGAAGGGTATGAGTAAGGAGCAGTAAAAGGGAACGCTGGAAAGGTATGGATAAATTATAGGGTCTTGACCGGGTGCGGTGGCTCACGCCTGTAATTCCAGCACTTTGGGAGCTGAGGCAGGTGGATAACCTGAGGTCAGGAGTTCAAGACCAGCCTGGCCAATCTGAAACCCCATCTCTACTAAAAATACAAAAATTAGCTAGGTGTGGTGGTGCATGTCTGTAGTCCCAGCTACTTGGGAGGCTGAGGCAGGAGAATTGCTTGAACCTGGGAGGCGGAGGTTACAGTGAGCCAAGATTGTACCACTGCACTCCAGTCTGGGTGACAGAGCAAGACTCCATCTCAAAAACAAACAAACAAACAAACAAAACAAAACAGGGTCTTAAATGTCAGACTAAAGGGGGTTTGAATACTAAGTCTATTCTAGAGATAGTATAACTTTTAAATATTTTTAAGTAGTGCAGTAATAAAATAGAGTTTCAGAAAGACTTATTCGGCCATGGTCTGAAAATACTGGAGAGATGATAACCTGTAAGCAACATTATTACAACAGTTTAAGGATAAAGTGCTAGCGCTTATCTTAGGATGTTGAAGATGGAAAAGAAAAATATTTGAGGCACATTGTGAATAAAAGAGTGATACATCTTGAGGGTTAAATAAAATAAAATCACAGTTATGAGCCTTTGAGAACAGAATAACATGACTGTGAATTACAGAAACATGAAAATAAAAAAGTTGACTTGGCTGTAACTATCCAGCAGACAAAAATGTGCAAAGTTGAGTGCGCAGTGTTTATAACAGATAAGAATAATAAAGCAATTCACGGAATTAAACGGAATTAAATTAAATAGTTAGCTAATTCAGAATCTATCCTAACAGCTCCACGAAAAAAGATTTTGACTTAGAAGACAATGAATACCACCATATCATAAATTACAGTTTGAGGCACATACCGTCCTGATGAATAGAACCTTTTGCATTTACGTTCTGAAAAGACAGACAAAAGGCCAAGCTCCAGACAAGCAGAGAGCCAAATCAGGAATGAACTTCCATTCACAATTGCTTCAAAGAGAATAAAATACCTAGGAATCCAGCTTACAAGGGATGTAAAGGACCTCTTCAAGGAGAACTACAAACCACTGCTCAGTGAAATAAAAGAGGACACAAACAAATGGAAGAACATACCATGCTCATGGATAGGAAGAATCAATATCGTGAAAATGGCCATACTGCCCAAGGTTATTTATAGATTCAATGCCATCCCCATCAAGCTACCAATGAGTTTCTTCACAGAATTGGAAAAAACTGCTTTAAAGTTCATATGGAACCAAAAAAGAGCCCGCATTGCCAAGACAATCCTAAGTCAAAAGGACAAAGCTGGAGGCA